>NC_092171.1:40375949-40463449 GCF_045791955.1 Oncorhynchus clarkii lewisi | reverse complement strand
TTAGATTCATCTGACCAGAGTACCTTCTTCCATATGTCTTGGTGCCTTTTGGCGAAAACCAAATGTGTTTGTTTATTTTTTTCTTTCATGTCTTTTCTTTTGGCACTGTTCCGTAAAGCCCAGCTCTGTGGAGTGTACTGCTTAAAGTGGTCCTATACTCCAATCTCCGCTGTGGAGCTGTGCAGCTCCTTCAGGATTATCTTTGGTCTCTTTGTTGCCTCTCTGATTAATGCCCTCCTTGCCTGGTCCGTGAGTTTTGGTGGGCGGCCCTCTCTCTCTTGGTAGGTTTATTGTGATGATGATTCTTTCCTTTTTTTAATAATGGATTTAATTTGCAAATAAATTCATAAAAAATCCTACTATGTGATTTTCTAGATTTATTTTTCTCATTTTGTCTGTCATAGTTGAAGTGTACCTATGATGAAAATTACAGGCCTCTCTCATCTTTTTAAGTGGGAGAACTTGCACAATTGGTGGCTGACTAAATACTTATTTTGCTCCACTGTATATACATACACACAGTGCATTCAGGGAGTATTCAGACATATTGACTTTTTCCACATTTTGTTACGTTACAGCCTTATTCTAAAAAAAAAATCCCACTCGTCAATCTACACAAAAACAGCCCAGGACAAAAATGGCAAATTTATAAAAATAATAATAATATCACATTTACATAATTATTTACATAAGTATTCAGTCCCTTTATTCAGCACCAATGATTCCAGACTAATTTAATCAATTTTAGAATAAGGCTGTAATGTAACAAAATGTGGAAAAAGTCAAGGGGTCTGAATACTTTTACAGTGGTAAACACATGCAGTTTATAGTTTAGGTGCACAGCTTCCAACTGGGCGATACACGGCTGCCATACCCACCTGTTGATGTCGTTGATGTAAGCGTCTGTGAGCACTAGCCGGGTCCCTCCTCCCCCTCCACCTCTCTCAAGGTCAGAGGTTGGAGGGTAGAGGTCGTGCCGGTCGATGACGTGCCGCATGGCACTCTGCCACATCAGGCGTTTCCTCCGCAGGCTCGGGGAAATGGCGGGACTGATGTGAACAGAAAGGACTGGCGGCTGCAGCGTGACGTCACTGGAGCGCCGTGGCTCGCACCCGCTGTCCACCTCGCAGGTAACCATGGCTACGCCGTTATGGACCGCCACGCTGAGGTGATTTGGTCCAGGTGTAGGGGAATCAGAATGTCCGAGGACGTGTCTGAGACTGAGAGTGCAAACACATCGGCCTTACGAAGAAAAGAGCGTATATAGAAATAATGAAAGGAGAATTGATCTCAATTCTGAAGTAAATTTCTATTTGTTATGGAAATGGAGTGTTCCAGAAAGGTCCAGACACTTTGTGATTTGGCTCGTCTTTGATAAACTTACCCCAGCAGCCATTCACTTACTCATTGCCCGTTGTGCAATTTCATTCAGGCCCATATTAACCCTGACTCTCTCATTCAGGCCCATATTAACCCTGACCCTCTCATTCAGGCCCATATTAACCCTGACCCCCTCATTCAGGCCCATGTTAACCCTGACCCTCTCATTCAGGCCCATATTAACCCTGACCCTCTCATTCAGGCCCATATTAACCCTGACCCTCTCATTCAGGCCCATATTAACCCTGACCCTCTCATTCAGGCCCATATTAACCCTGACCCTCTCATTCAGGCCCATATTAACCCTTCCCTCCCATTCAGGCCCATATGAACCCTGACCCCTACCCCCCCCCCAGGGAAAACTAAGTCGACACTTTACTCCACAGATGATGATGATGAGGGGGACATGCCTTGATGTGCTGTACATGGTGGAGAGTGTGTGGCTACTCTCCTACAGACTACCGATACACAGATACAGCACCACAGACAGTTAGCATGTGGAATTACAACCTCTTCTCTATCTATCTGTGAGGTTAAATGTTACGTGTGTGTCATGTGGAAACGCGGGCGTAACTTACCATAGTGGTTGAGTTGGGGTGGTGGTGAGGCGTGTACATCCAGCCGCTGAGCGTGTCGTCTCCTCACCGAGATCTAGAATTCAGCCTGGCAGTTCTATGTAACGTCATGACTCTCCCATCAAAACACACAGTTAATCTGTTCCTGCTCAGAACGTACTCTTTGGCTCCATGATATTGTTAAATAGACCACTTCGGAAGTCTTCCAGTGTTCTTCTGCAGTCCTCTTTCTCCTCTCCTCTCTCCTCTCCTCTTCCTGTTTCTCTACTAACCCACTTAGCGATCAGTTAACCGTCTCCTTCTCACAATCTTCTATCCTGTCAGATATATTTTTACATCCAGAACATAATAACCTCCTTAAAAGATTCAGCTTGGGGCAAAAAGCCAAACAGACCCAGTCCAGTCCAGTGGATAGATAAGTAACTGTAATGTATTAAAGTAAAGTTAGGTCTGTCACTGGCATCCCGTCACAAAGTGGAAAGGGTTTAGTGATGCTGCTCTTAGCCCTGAGCCAAGGTAATGAGCTAAACAGATGGGCCTAAAGCTCCCTGGCCTTTCTTGACCTGCTCTGCTCTGGGCCTGGTTGGGCGTGTACTGCGCCACGACTTTGGCTCCACTAATCCACAGCGAGCCGATATAGGACATAGGAACAAAGAGAAAGGAGAGATGGAGAGGAGAAGCATCCATTTTTAACAGTTAGTGCTTGACTATACACACAGTGAATGAGTCCGCAGTAGACAGGGAGACAGAACCTCATGTGTCCTCTCTTCTCACCCCATCCTCCTCCTCAAAATGTATTGGATGACACGGTCCCTCGTCTCTGACCTTTTTTAAGGAGTCAAGAAAATATAATTGATATTCTCTCCACAGTTTCAACAGATAGTGGAAAGGTTAGTTAGAGAACTGTGTCAACGTGTCACTGCTGTGTCTCCCACTGAGATCCGTGGCAGAGGTCAGTGGCAGGGTGTGCTGAGGTCAGTGACAGGGTGTAACGAGGTCAGTGGCAGGGTGTAACGAGGTCAGTGGCAGGGTGTAACAAGGTCAGTGGCAGGGTGTAACGAGGTCAGTGGCAGGGTGTAACGAGGTCAGTGGCAGGGTGTAACGAGGTCAGTGGCAGGGTGTAACGAGGTCAGTGGCAGGGTGTAACGAGGTCAGTGGCAGGGTGTAACGAGGTCAGTGGCAGGGGGTAACGAGGTCAGTGGCAGGGTGTAACGAGGTCAGTGGCAGAGTGTAACGAGGTCAGTGGCAGGGGTAACGAGGTCAGTGGCAGGGGGTAACGAGGTCAGTGGCAGGGTGTAACGAGGTCAGTGGCAGGGGGTAACGAGGTCAGTGGCAGGGTGTAACGAGGTCAGTGGCAGGGTGTAACGAGGTCAGTGACAGGGTGTAACGAGGTCAGTGGCAGGGTGTAACGAGGTCAGTGGCAGGGTGTAACGAGGTCAGTGACAGGGTGTAACGAGGTCAGTGGCAGGGTGTAACGAGGTCAGTGGCAGGGTGCAACGAGGTCAGTGGCAGGGTGTAACGAGGTCAGTGGCAGGGTGCAACGAGGTCAGTGGCAGGGTGTGCTGAGGTCAGTGGCAGGGTGTAACGAGGTCAGTGGCAGGGTGCGTCTGTTGTCCAGTCTTGGCTAGACTGAGTCCAAGTGAAGTCACCAGTGTGTGTGTGTGTATAATCATATGGCAGTGTGCCTGACGTGCTTTAATCAGCCTGGTCAGCCTTTTATCCAGATTATACCCAGCATGCCGTGAGGTCAGGGACCATCCAATCACATCCTGCCACCAAGAGGCCAGCCTAGGAATGCCAAAAAGATTCTCAAGGACCTCAGCCACGGCCTGTTTACATTCCAGAAGGTGAGGTAAGTACAGGTGCATCAAAGCAGGGACCGAGAGACTGAAAAACAGCTTCTATGTCAAGGCCATCAGACTGTTAAATAGCCTCCACCCAGTATCCTGCTCTGAACTTTAATCACAGTCCCTAGCCAGGCTACCACCTGGTTACCCTATCCTGCACCTTAGATACTGAAACAGGACAATGACCCTAAGCACACAGCCAAGACATCGCAGGAGTGGTTTCGGGACAAGTCTGGACTTGAACATCTCTGGAGAGATCTGAAACTAGCTGTGCAGCGACGCTCCCCATCCAACCTGAGAGCTTGAGAGGATCTGCAGAGAAGAATGGGAGAAACGCCCCAAATACAGGTGTGAAAAGCTTATAGTGTCATACCCAAGAAGACTTGAGGCTGGGGCTCCTGAGTGGTGCAGTGGTCTAAGACACTGCATCTCAGTGCAAGAGGTGACACTAGAGTCCCTGGTTCGAATCCAGCCTGAATCACATCCGACCGTGATTGAGTCCCATAGGATGGTGTACAATTGACCCAGCGTCGTCTGGGTTTGGCCAGTGTAGGCCGGCATTGTAAATAAGAATTTTTTCTTAACTGATTTGCCTAGTTAAATATATATATATATATTTTAAATAAAAAATAGTCATGGAATCACTAGTCACTTTAGTAATGGAACACTGGTCACTTTAATAATGTTTACAACCTGCACTGCATTATGGGCAAAATTTTGAAAAATACTGTTATTAACTGTAAAACGAAAGCCTCCTGTAAAAATGACTCTAACACACTATTTCTTTACAGTAATGGAATCCACATTAGCCGTTGCAAAAGCAGCAACTACACTAAACATGAAATAACACAGAACATTAATAAACAAAATATAACTAACTTGACAGTCAACCCAGCCAGTCACACAGCTGGAGTCAAGGCACCCCCCCCCCCCCCCCCCCCGCCCTCCCCCCTGCCCAGTCACGTCTTCACACTCACTGATACGTCAAAACTAACACATCACAACTCCCTGTTATTCATTCACACAGTCTCTCACAGAGATAATCAACACAACATATCGAAGCTAATAGCACTACCTACCACACGTTAAGGAGGTGGGTGATCACTCACTCTTGTCGTCATTGTTCACTCACTGTGCTCTGCTCTGCCTGGTTCAAGACATGCTTCACAGTAACAACTCAGTACAATAAATATCCTCTTATTAAAATAGATAAATCATCACCATAAATATTCACATATATAAACATACTTACTATACACGACGAAAGGAACAAATCATAGTTCAATACCTACTACACAGGTCTGGAAGTACCACAACATATCTTTATAGTCATACAGTATATGTTCCCTCTTCTGGTGTGGATATAAAAATATAAATAGTATGGATTTCATATACACATCTGTCTGCGTGTTTAAATACCGTGCTCACTACTCAGGCTAAATCATCTATCTTTTCATGTCTTAGTTGTACCTTTAAAGGCCCAGTGCAGTCAAAAAACTAGATTTTTCTGTGTTTTATATATATTTCCACACTATGGAGGTTGTAAAAATACTGTGAAATTGTGAAAATGATGTTAATGCCCTTTTAGTGTGAGAGCTGTTTGAAGAGACTGCCTGAAATTTCAGCCATATTAGTGGGATGGAGTTTTGGCCTGTCTGGGTGACATCACAAGGCGGTGAATTAGGTAATAGACCAATAAGAAAGAGAGTTCCAAACCTCTCTGCCAATAGCACTCAGACCCACTCAGACCACTCCCACAGTGAAATTGAGAAATGGCTCTTTGCTAATATTTGTTTATTTTTGACCATTTGAATTAAAAACAAACCACAGTACGGTACTTGTTACCCAGAAATGATTTGACCTGGAGATAAACATGTGTGCATTGGACCTTGAACATGTCACTTGGACCAATAGGAGCCGTAAACAAACACCCCAGTCTAGTTTGTCTGAAATACCCAGTATCAGAAAACCACATTCACTAAGTTAACCTGTTCAGTTTTACAACGGGCTCACTTTTAAAAGCTCTCAGTTATCTTATTATTCTTTAATTTTTAATTTTGGGGGGATTGTGGGTTGTTGTGGTTGTTGAGTTAATTATACTATGCCATTTTCAAAATATATCTTCTTAAAACACAAGTTATTGAAGAAAATGTAGGCCAGGTGAGAAGGTGAGCAGGTCAGCAGGTGAGCAGGTCAGCAGGTGAGCAGGTCAGCAGGTGAGAAGGTCAGCAGGTCAGCAGGTGAGCAGGTCAGCAGGGTAACTAATTGATCGTGCTTTGTGACATCCTCCCGTTTCCTGGTTCTCACAGACATAGAAATAGAATCTGTAGAACGGGCCTCCCCATTCAAGTCAATAGGGTCAGGCCAAAACCCTTTCTATAGATTGTATTCTATGATTACAACCTCTATCATCATCATGTAAACACCACTGTTAGGGTTTGGCACTGCTGATGTCATAGCTCTACCCACCAATCAGGAGCTCTGTCAGCTATGAAGTCATCAGCAGACATTTCAGTAAACGTGTTGAAGGTGGTATGATGACATTGATTGGAACAATATGTCGTCATTATCAACTACAACATTATAGGATTGTGAAATATATACCATGGGGGGGAGGGGGGGATCTAACACATTTCGAATGAGTAATAGGATGTGACTGATGATCCAGATTATTAAAACCAAACAGGGTTTTGATTTGGTGTACTGAGAGCTGGCGCTCTGTAGTGGGTGATGGCGGATATACATGTGACCCTCTAGAGCCAAGATGGCACTTGTTTGCTGCAGTTTTCCCCATCTCTCAGTTAGTTACTACACCCCTCTGTGAATCTGTGGCTGTGGAGACACAAAATGTCTTGAGGAAGGGAACACATATACGCTATGAACACTGAGTCATACTGTATGGGGTTGGCCGGGGTAAGTATTTAAAAGGATGAGGCCCACGTTTGTCCAGAGGGCAGTGTAGGGCCTGTAGTCTAGTATAGACCAGTGTAGGGCCTGTAGTCTAGTATAGACCAGTGTAGGGCCTGTAGTCTAGTATAGACCAGTGTAGGGCCTGTAGTCTAGTATAGACCAGTGTAGGGCCTGTAGTCTAGTATAGACCAGTGTAGGGCCTGTAGTCTAGTATAGACCAGTGTAGGGCCTGTAGTCTAGTATAGACCAGTGTAGGGCCTGTAGTCTAGTATAGACCAGTGTAGGGACTGTAGTCTAGTATAGACCAGTGTAGGGCCTGTAGTCTAGTATAGACCAGTGTAGGGCCTGTAGTCTAGTATAGACCAGTGCTTCTCAAACCCGTGTAGACATGAAGAAAAATGGGGTCATCCGACGAGGGTCTGGAAAATGGAACAGCCATCATCGGTGAGTCCTCGACCCCGCTCAAACTCCCGACGTACTGATCCTAGTAGTCACAGAACAGGGTGAGGCCCAGGGACAGGGTGTGATCCCAAGGTCATAGGATTTCAGGAACATTTGTTTGGGACAGCAAAAAAAAAAACGTGGCGAAATCACGCGTTTTTTTTTTTTTTTTTTGTGCATTTACCCACCTCATTACAACCATTACAGCACCTATAGCTCTTGTCCAGGGCGTTACGTGTGTGCGGCTTGCTGATGGTGAGCCTTCAAGTTGCTTGGACGCTCTGGACCAGAGCTAACGACATCCGGTTTGTAGTAATGGATAGAGTCTAATATCGGGATATTATTTTGTTGTTGCCAATATTGCAATATAATTCTTGTTGGCTGCGCCAACATGTATCCTTCATAGCTTGTTCTCCATCTCCTGTTTAAAATAGGGAACAAATTCATTTTCAGCACTCCCCCCCCCCCCCCCCTATTGACTGATCAAAACTCGGCACCTAAGTATTGTGACAATATCGTATCGTGAGGTCCCTGGCAATTCCCAGCCTTACTGGTTAGGACCGAGGACTACCCAGGTCTTCCATTGACTTCTCTCTGCAGTGTTTGAAAAATGACAGTTTAGAGCTATATGATAAGTCTTCCTTACAGAGAGACAAGAGTTGCTGCGGCACATCATCAGTAGTGACTTTATAAAACACTGTTGTAGCAAAATGTAATGGCACCTGGTGGGAGGGTTGGAGAGCAGGGAGGGGGGGGAGAAGGTTTAGGAGAAGGGATTAGGAGAGGGTAGAAAAGCCTAATGACGTTCTAGGGGCGAGGGGTCAGGGGTCAGGGTGCCCATGTGGCGTGTGGAGCATTGACCGGAGTCCCTAGCTGGCGTTGGTTGGCGGTGTCTACTTGATGTTCTTGAGCAGGGAGGTGCGAGCGTTCACCACGGCCTTGAAAGCATCCTCGCTGCCCGGGGCAACGCACTTATCCGGATGGAGCAGCACAGCCAGCTTCCTGTATGCCTTGTTAACCTCCTCCCTGGAAACACAAACAGGAACCAACGTTAGACCAAGAGGAAGGCGCTGTTGAAGCCGCCGTGTGTGTGTGGAAGAAGTTGATTGTCAGGTGGACGGAGTAATGAGATTCTCCACTGTCTCCTAATCCCCTCACTAAATCCAAGCCCCCAATCCCCTACACACACACACACACACACACACACACACGCACGCACGCACACGCACACGCCTCATATCAGGGAAGATAGAAATTACCCGGAGAAGTCTGTTTTTTTGAGAGAGCGAGAGAGAGTAGGGAGAGAAAGAGAGTGAGAGAGAAATCTGTTGAGAAGCAACTGCTTGCTAAGGTTAAGTTTAGGTTTAGAATAAGGGTTAGGGCTAGGGTAAGGGTTAAATTTAGGTTTGGAATAAGGGTTAGGGCTAGGGTAAGGGTTAAGTTTAGGTTTAGAATAAGGGTTAGGGCTAGGGTAAGGGTTAAGTTTTAGGATAAGGGTTACTAGATAGGTTAAATGTTACTGATAGTCAGTCCATCTGTAGATGCTCTACAGACTATTCAAATAAAGTGTTCTCTCTTCTTTTGCCAACATGAACCTGTCATGTCAATAAACACATTTAATTGAATTGAGTACAGATTGTGGAGGATGAATTGACAGAGTAGAGGATAGGATAGCGTGACTGAGTGGGGGCTGTTGGAGTGGGACTGCATGATAACATGACAACAGGGTTTAATTGCAGTAATAGACAGGAAGGGGTTAAGAAGAGATGATCTGTCCTCCTCCTGATCTTCTTACCCCCTGACAGAGGCCCTGTTGTCATGACAACCTCTAGCCCCTAGACACTTATCTAAGAGTGATTGGACAAGTCATTTGATCATTCTGAGTGATAGGACAGGTCATTGGGTCATTCTGAGTGATTGGACAAGTCATTTGATCATTCTGAGTGATAGGACAGGTCATTGGGTCATTCTGAGTGATTGGACAAGTCATTGTGTCATTCTGAGTGATTGGACAGGTCATTGTGTCATTCTGTGTGATTGGACAGGTCATTGGGTCATTCTGAGTGATTGGACAGGTCATTTGGTCATTGTGAGTGATTGAACAGGTCATTGCGGTAATACAACCCAGTTGATCAGAGGTTAATGGAGCTATTCCAAGTGTCAAGGGGTCAAACTCATTCCAAGTGTCTAGGGCACAGTGGTCAAACTCATTCCAAGTGTCTAGGGCACAGGGGTCAAACTCATTCCAAGTGTCTAGGGCACAGGGGTCAAACTCATTCCAAGTGTCTAGGGCACAGGGGTCAAACTCATTGCAAGTGCCTAGGGCACAGGGGTCAAACTCATTGCAAGTGTCTAGGGCACAGGGGTCAAACTCATTGCAAGTGCCTAGGGAACAGGGGTCAAACTCCTTCCGTGGAGGGCTGAGTGTCTGCAGGTACTCACTCCTCAATTGACTGATCAATTACCTGGTTGTCTGGGTCTTAATTGGTTAGGAACTCCCCTCACCTGGTTGTCTGGGTCTTAATTGGTTAGTTAGGAACTCCCCTCACCTGGTTGTCTAGGTCTTAATTGGTAAGTTAGGAATTCTCCTCACCTGGTTGTCTAGGTCACAACTGGTTAGTTAGGATTTCTCCTCACCTGGTTGTCTAGGTCTCAATTGGCCACAAATTTAAAGGAAATAACCAAAACCAGCAGAGACTTAGCCCTCCATGGAATGACGTAAGACACACCTGGTGACCCCTGTTCTTACCGTGTGGCTCCAGGTTTTACCCCCAGCATATCCCAGGAGTCCTTGCTGTTGCGTATGCGTCGGATGGTGTCGGCCTGCTCCTTGGTGAAGCCGACAGTGACCTCCGCAACCGGGCGCTTCCCACCATTCTCACACATGTCCGTTATCGAGGAGAAAAACGCCTGGAGAACACACACACACACACAAAGATCACTACAATCTATCATCTATCTATCTACAGTATCTGTATACAGTTGAAGTCGGAAGTTTACATACACTTAGGTTGGAGTCATTAAAACTAGTTTACATACACTTAGGTTGGAGTCATTAAAACTCGTTTTTCACTTCACAAATTTCTTGATAACAAACTATAGTTTTGGCAAGTCGGTTAGGACATCTACTTTGTGCATGACACGTAATGTTTCCAACAATTGTTTACAGACAGATTATTTCACTTATTTCACTGTATCACAATTCCAGTGGGTCAGAAGTTTACATACACTAAGTTGACTGTGCCTTTAAACAGCTTGGAAATTCCAGAAAATGATGTCATGGCTTTAGAAGCTTCTGGTAGGCTAATTGACATCATTTGAGTCAATTGGAGGTGTACCTGTGGAAGTATTTCAAGGCCTACCTTCAAACTCAGTGCCTCTTTGCTTGACATCATGGGAAAATCAAAAGAAATCAGCCAAGACCTCAGAAAAACAATTATAGACCTCCACAAGTCTGGTTCATCCTTGGGAGCAATTTCCAAATGCCTGAAGGTACCACGTTCATCTGTACAAACAATAGTACGCAAGTATAAACACCATGGGACCACGCAGCCGTCATACCGCTCAGAAAGGAGACGCGTTCTGTCTCCTAGAGATGAACGTACTGTGGTGCGAAAAGTGCAAATCAATTCCAGAAGAACAGCAAAGGACCTTGTGAAGATGCTGGAGGAAACAGGTACAAAAGTATCTATATTCACAGGAAAACAAGTCCTATATCGACAACCTGAAAGGCTGCTCAGCAAGGAAGAAGCCACTTCTCCAAAACCGCCATGAAAAATCCAGACTACGGTTTGCAACTGCACATGGGGACAAAGATCATACTTTTTGGAGAAATGTGCTCTGGTCTGATGAAACAAAAATAGAACTGTTTGGCCATAATCGTTATGTTTGGAGGAAACAGGGGAAGGCTTGCAAGTCGAAGAACACCATCCCAACCGTGAAGCACGGGGGTGGCAGCATTATGTTGTGGGGGTGCTTTGCTGCAGGAGGGACTGGTGCACTTCACAAAATAGATGGCAACATCAGAAAGGAAAATTATGTGGATATATTGAAGCAACATCTCAAGACATCAGTTAAAGTTAAAGCTTGGTGGCAAATGGGTCTTCCAAATGGACAATGAACCCAAGCATACTTCCAAAGTTGTGGCAAAATGGCTTAAGGACAACAAAGTCAAGGTATTGGAGTGGCCATCACAAAGCCCTAACCTCAATCCTATAGACAATTTGTGGGCAGAACTGAAAAAGCGTGTGCGAGCAAGGAGGCCTACAAACCTGACTGAGTTACACCAGCTCTGTCAGGGGGAATGGGCCAAAATTCACCCAACTTATTGTGGGAAGCTTGTGGAAGGCTACCCGAAACATTTGACCCAAGTTAAACAATTTAAACGCAATTGCTACCAAATACTAATTGAGTGTATGTAAACTTCTGACCCACGGGGAATGTGATGAAAGAAATAAAAGCTAATATAAATAATTATCTCTACTATTATTCTGACATTTCAGGATTCTTAAAATAAAGTGGTGATCCTAACTGACCTAAAACAGGGAATTTGTACCAGGATTAAATGTTAGGAATTGTGAAAAACTGAGTTTAAATGTATTTGGCTAAGGTGTATGTAAACATCCGACTTCAACTGTATCAATCTACAGTATCTATCATCTACCTACAGTATCTATCATCTACCTACAGTATCTATCTATCATCTATCATCCACCTACAGTATCTATCTATCATCTATCTATCATATATCATATACCTACAGAATCTATCATCTACCTACAGTATCTATCTATCATCTATCATCTACCTACAGTATCTATCTATCATCTATCTATCATATATCATCTACCTACAGAATCTATCATCTACACTCTACATACAGTATCTATCATCTACCTACAGTATCTATCTATCATCTACCTACAGTATCTATCATATATCATCTACCTACAGTATCTATCATCTATACTCTACCTACAGTATCTATCATCTACCTACAGTATCTATCTATCATCTACCTACAGTATCTATCATCTATACTCTACCTACAGTATATATCATCTACCTACAGTATCTATCTATCATCTACCTACAGTATCTAGCTATCATCTACCTACAGTATCTATCTATCATCTACCTACAGTATCTATCTATCATCTACCTACAGTATCTATCATCTACCTACAGTATCTATCATCTACCTACAGTAGCTATCATCTATCATCTACCTACAGTATCTATCTATCATCTACCTACAGTATCTATCATCTACCTACAGTATCTATCATCTATCATCTAGCTACAGTATCTATCATCTATCATCTACCTACAGTATCTATCATCTACCTACAGTATCTATCTATCATCTACCTACAGTATCTATCATCTACCTACAGTATCTATCATCTATCATCTACCTACAGTATCTATCATCTACCTACAGTATCTATCATCTATCATCTACCTACAGTATCTATCTATCATCTACCTACAGTATCTATCTATCATCTATCATCTACCTACAGTAGCTATCATCTATCATCTACCTACAGTATCTATCATCTACCTACAGTATCTATCATCTACCTACAGTATCTGTCATCTACCTACAGTATCAATCTATCATCTACCTACAGTATCTATCATCTACCTACAGTATCTATCATCTACCTACAGTATCTGTCATCTACCTACAGTATCAATCTATCATCTACCTACAGTATCTATCATCTACCTACAGTAGCTATCATCTATCATCTACCTACAGTATCTATCTATCATCTACCTACAGTATCTATCATCTACCTACAGTATCTATCTATCATCTACCTACAGTATCGATCATCTACCTACAGTATCTATCATTATTGATGTGCATCTTTCCCTATCAAGATGATTCGATATGTAAATAAATGGACTCTGATCCGATACAGGAACGATATGGTTTAGTTTGAAATTATTCGGTTTGATTAGAGAACAAATCGATGGGATGCGATACGATTCGATGCACTAACATTTGTTGCAAAAACATTTTCCTTTCTAAATCAAAATCTGAATTTGATGGATCTTATGAGCTGGGCGTCTCTGAGCTGGGCCTCTCTGTATGTGTGAATGACGTCTATGTATGTACTATGTAGTTCCCTGATCTGAGCTATAAAGGACACTAGACATCTACCACCATCAGATTAGAGCCATAAAGCAGACTAGACAACTACCACCCCATTACCACTATCAGAATAGAGCCATACGGGAGACTAGACATCTAACACTATCATATTAGAGCCATAAAGCAGACTAGACATCTACCACTATCAGATTAGAGCCATAAAGGAGACTAGACATCTACCACCCCACTACCACTATCATATTATAGCCATAAAGGAGACATCTACCACCACACTACCACTATCAGATTAGAGACATAAAGGAGACTAGACATATACCACCCCACTACCACTATCAGATTAGAACCATAAAGGAGACTAGACATCTACCACTATCAGATTAGAGCCATAAAGGAGGCTAGACATCTACAACCCCACTACCACGATCAGATTAGAGACATAAAGGAGCCTAGACACCTACCACCCCACTACCACTATCAGATTAGAGCCATAAAGGGGACATCAACCGCTATAAGATTAGAGCCATGAAGGAGTATTCTACCACCCCACTACCACTATCATATTAGAGCCATAAATTAGACATCTACCACCACTATCAGATTAGAGCCATAAAGGAGACTAGACATCTACCACCCCACTACCACTATCAGATTAGAACCATAAAGGAGACTAGACATTACCACTATCAGATTAGAGCCATAAAGGAGACTAGACATACACTACCACTATCAGATTAGAGACATAAAGGAGACTAGACATCTACCACTATCAGATTAGAGCCATAAAGGAGACTAGACATCTACCTCCCCACTACCACTATCAGATTAAAAATGAAGGAGACTAGACATCTACCTCCCCACTACCACTATCAGATTAGAGCCATAAAGGAGACTAGACATCTACCTCCCCACTACCACTATCAGATTAAAAATTAAGGAGACTAGACATCTACCTCCCCACTACCACTATCATATTAGAGCCATAAATTAGACATCTACCACCACTATCAGATTAGAGCCATAAAGGAGACTAGACATCTACCACCCCACTACCACTATCAGATTAGAGCCATAAAGGAGACTAGACATCTACCACTATCAGATTAGAGCCATAAAGAAGGCTAGACATCTACAACCCCACTACCACTATCAGATTATAGACATAAAGGAGCCTTGATATCTACCTCCCCACTACCACTATCAGATTAGAGACATAAAGGAGACTAGACATCTACCTCCCCACTACCACTATCAGATTAGAGATGAAGGAGACTAGACATCTACCTCCCCACTACCACTATCAGATTAGAGACATAAAGTTGACTCGACATTTACCACCCCACTACCACTATCAGATTAGAACCATAAAGGAGACTAGACATCTACCTCCCCACTACCACTATCAGATTAGAGATGAAGGAGACTAGACATCTACCTCCTCACTACCACTATCAGATTAGAGACATAAAGGAGACTAGACATCTACCACCCCACTACCACTATAATATTAGAGTCATAAAGGAGACATCTACCACCACACTACCACTATCAGATTAGAGCCATAAATTAGACATCTATCACCACTATCAGATTAGAGCTATAAAGTTGACTCGACATCTACCACCCCACTACCACTATCAGATTAGAACCATAAAGGAGACTAGACATTACCACTATCAGATTAGAGCCATAAAGGAGACTAGACATGCACTACCAGTATCAGATTAGAGCCATAAAGGAGACTAGACATCTACCTCCCCATTACCACTATCATATTAGAGCCATAAAGGAGACATCTACCACCACACTACCACTATCAGATTAGAACCATAAAGGAGACATCTACCTCCCCACTACCACTATCAGATTAGAGATGAAGGAGACTAGACATCTACCTCCCCACTACCACTATCAGATTAGAGACATAAAGGAGACTAGACATCTACCTCCCCATTACCACTATCATATTAGAGCCATAAAGGAGACATCTACCACCACACTACCACTATCAGATTAGAGACATAAAGGAGCCTAGATATCTACCACCCAACTACCACTATCAGATTAGAGCCATAAAAGAGACTAGACATCTACCACCACACTACCACTATCAGATTAGAGCCATAAAGGAGACTAGACATCTACCTCCCCACTACCACTATCAGATTAGAGACATAAAGGAGACTAGACATCTACTACCCCACTACCACTATCAGATTAGAGCCATAAAGGAGACTAGACATCTACCTCCCAACTACCACTATCAGATTAGAGACATAAAGGAGACTAGACATCTACTACCCCACTACCACTATCAGATTAGAGACATAAAGGAGACTAGACATCTACCACCCCACTACCACTATCATATTAGAGTCATTAAGGAGACATCTACCACCACACTACCACTATCAGATTAGAGCCATAAAGGAGACTAGACATCTACCACCCCACTATCACTATCAGATTAGAACCATAAAGGAGACTAGACGTCTACCACTATCAGATTAGAGCCATAAAGGAGCCTAGACATCTACCACCCCACTACCACTATCAGATTAGAGCCATAAAGGGGACATCTACCACTATCAGATTAGAGCCATAAAGGAGACATCTACCACCACACTACACTAAAGGAGACATCCACACACCACATTAGAGCCATAAAGGAGACTAGACATCTACCACTATCAGATTAGAGCCATAAAGGAGACAAGACATCTACCACCCCACTACCACTATCAGATTAGAGCCATAAAGGAGACTAGACATCTACCACCACACTATCACTATCTGATTAGATACATAAAGTAGAATAGACATTACCACTATCAGATTAGAGCCATATATGAGACTAGACATCTACCACTATCAGATTAGAGCCATAAAGGAGACTAGACATCTACCACCCCACTACCACTATCAGATTAGAGCCATAAAGGAGACTAGATATCTACCACCCCACTACCACTATCAGATTAGAGCCATAAAGGAGTAATCTAACACCCCACTACCACTATCATATTATAGCCATAAAGGAGACATCTAAAACCACACTACCACTATCAGATTAGAGACATAAAGGAGCCTAGACATCTACCACCCCACTACCACTATCAGATTAGAACCATAAAGGAGACTAGACATCTACCACTATCAGATTAGAGCAATAAAGGAGGCTAGACATCTACAACCCCACTACCACTATCAGATTAGAGACATAAAGGAACCTAGACACCTACCACCCCACGACCACTATCAGAGTAGAGCCATAAAGGGGACATCAACCACTATAAGATTAGAGCCATGAAGGAGTATTCTACCACCCCGATACCACTATCATATTAGAGCCATAAAGGAGACTAGACATCTACCACCCCACTACCACTATCAGATTAGAACCATAAAGGAGACTAGACATTACCACTATCAGATTAGAGCCATAAAGGAGACTAGACATACACTACCACTATCAGATTAGATACATAAAGGAGACTAGACATCTACCACTATCAGATTAGAGCCATAAAGGAGACTAGACATCTACCACTATCAGATTAGAGCCATAAAGGAGATATCTACCACCACACTACCACTATCAGATTAGAACCATAAAGGAGACTAGAGATCTACCTCCCCACTACCACTATCAGATTAGAGACATAAAGGAGACTAGACATCTACCACTATCAGATTAGAGCCATAAAGGAGACATCTACCACCACACTACCACTATCAGATTAGAGCCATAAAGGAGACTAGACATCTACCACTATCAGATTAGAGCCATAAAGGAGGCTAGACATCTACAACCCCACTACCACTATCAGATTAGAGACATAAAGGAGCCTAGATATCTACCACCCAACTACCACTATCAGATTAGAGCCATAAAAGAGACTAGACATCTACCACCACACTACCACTATCAGATTAGAGCCATAAAGGAGACTAGACATCTACCACCCCACTACCACTATCAGATTAGAGCCATAAAGGAGACTAGACATCTACCTCCCCACTACCACTATCAGATTAGAGACATAAAGGAGACTAGACATCTACCACCCCACTACCACTATCATTGTAGAGTCAAAAAGGAGACATCTACCACCACACTACCACTATCAGATTAGAGCCATAAAGGAGACTAGACATCTACCACCATCAGATTAGAGTCATCAAGGAGACTAGACATCTACCACCCCACTACCACTATCAGATTAGAACCATAAAGGAGACTAGACATCTACCACTATCAGATTAGAGACATAAAGGAGCCTAGACATCTACCACCCTACTACCACTATCAGATTAGAGCCATAAAGGGGACATCAACCACTATAAGATTAGAGTCATAAAGGAGTCATCTAACACCCCACTACCACTATCAGATTAGAGTCATAAAGGAGTCATCTAACACCCCACTACCACTATCAGATTAGAGACATAAAGGAGACTAGACATCTACAACCCCACTACCACTATCATATTAGAGTCATAAAGGAGACATCTACCACCACACTATCACTATCAGATTAGAGACAAAAAGGAGACTAGACATTACCACTATCAGATTAGAGCCATAAAGGAGACTAGACATCTACCACTATCAGATTAGAGCCATAAAGGAGTCATCTACCACCCCAATACCACTATCAGATTAGAACCATGAAGGAGACTAGACATCTACCACTATCAGATTAGAGATATAAAGGAGCCTAGACATCTACCACCCCACAACCACTATCAGATTAGAGCCATAAAGGGGACATCAACCACTATAAGATTAGAGTCATAAAGGAGTCATCTAACACCACACTATCACTATCAGATTAGAGCCATAAAGGAGACTGGACATCTACCACTATCAGATTAAAGCCATAAAGGAGACTAGACATCTAACACCCCACTACCACTATCAGATTAGAATCATAAAGGAGACTAGATATCTACCACCCCACTACCACTATCAGATTAGAGCCATAAAGGAGACTAGACATCTACCACCACACTACCACTATCAGATTAGAGACATAAAGGAGACTAGACATCTACCACTATCAGATTAGAGCCACAAAGGAGACTAGACATCTACCACCCCACTACCACTATCAGATTAGAGCCATAAAGGAGACTAGACATCTACCACACCACTACCACTATCAGATTAGAGCCATAAAGGAGATATCTACCACCCCACTACCACTATCAGATTAGAGCCATAAAGGGGAATCTACCACTATCAGATTAGAACCATAAAGGAGACTGGACATCTACCACCCCACTACCACTATCAGATTAGAGCCATGAAGGAGACTAGACATCTACCTCCCCACTACCACTATCAGATTAGAGACATAAAGGAGACATCTACCACCACACTACCACTATCAGATTAGAGCCATAAAGCAGACTAGACATCTACCTCCCCACTACCACTATCAGATTAGAGACATAAAGGAGACTAGACATCTACCACCCAACTACCACTATCAGATTAGAGCCATGAAGGAGACTAGACATCTACCTCCCCACTACCACTATCAGATTAGAGACATAAAGGAGACATCTACCACCACACTACCACTATCAGATTAGAGCCATAAAGGAGACTAGACATCTACCACTATCAGACTAGAGCCATAAAGGAGGCTAGACATCTACCTCCCCATTACCACTATCATATTAGAGCCATAAAGGAGACTAGACATCTACCTCCCCATTACCACTATCATAATAGAGCCATAAAGGAGACATCTACCACCACACTACCACTATCAGATTAGAACCATAAAGGAGACATCTACCTCCCCACTACCACTATCAGATTAGAGCCATAAAGGAGACTAGACATCTACCACCCCACTACCACTATCAGATTAGAACCATAAAGGAGACTAGACATCTACCACTATCAGATTAGAGCCATAAAGGAGCCTAGACATCTACCACCACACTATCACTATCAGATTAGAGACATAAAGGAGACTAGACATTGCCACTATCAGATTAGAGCCATAAAGGAGACTAGACATCTACCACTATCAGATTAGAGCCATAAAGGAGACTAGACATCTACCACCCCACTACCACTATCAGATTAGAGCCATAAAGGAGACTAGACATCTACCACCCCACTACCACTATCAGATTAGAGCCATAAAGGAGACTAGACATCTACCACCACACTATCACTATCAGATTAGAGACATAAAGTAGACTAGACATTACCACTATCAGATTAGAGCCATAAAGGAGACTAGACATCTACCACTATCAGATTAGAGCCATAAAGGAGACTAGACATCTACCACCCCACTACCACTATCAGATTAGAGCCATAAAGGAGACTAGATATCTACCACCCCACTACCACTATCAGATTAGAGCCATAAAGGAGTCATCTAACACCCCACTACCACTATCATATTATAGCCATAAAGGAGGCATCTACCACCACACTACCACTATCAGATTAGAGACATAAAGGAGCCTAGACATCTACCACCCCACTACCACTATCAGATTAGAACCATAAAGGAGACTAGACATCTAACACTATCAGATTAGAGCCATAAAGGAGGCTAGACATCTACAACCCCACTACCACTATCAGATTAGAGACATAAAGGAACCTAGACACCTACCACCCCACGACCACTATCAGAGTAGAGCCATAAAGGGGACATCAACCACTATAAGATTAGAGCCATGAAGGAGTATTCTACCACCCCACTACCACTATCATATTAGAGCCATAAAGGAGACTAGACATCTACCACCCCACTACCACTATCAGATTAGAACCATAAAGGAGACTAGACATTACCACTATCAGATTAGAGCCATAAAGGAGACTAGACATCTACCACTATCAGAATAGAGCCATAAAGGAGATATCTACCACCACACTACCACTATCAGATTAGAACCATAAAGGAGACTAGACATCTACCTCCCCACTACCACTATCAGATTAGAGACATAAAGGAGACTAGACATCTACCACTATCAGATTAGAGCCATAAAGGAGACTAGACATCTACCACTAACAGATTAGAGCCATAAAGGAGATATCTACCACCACACTACCACTATCAGATTAGAACCATAAAGGAGACTAGACATCTACCTCCCCACTACCACTATCAGATTAGAGACATAAAGGAGACTAGACATCTACCACCCCACTACCACTATCATATTAGAGTCATTAAGGAGACATCTACCACCACACTACCACTATCAGATTAGAGCCATAAAGGAGGCTAGACATCTACAACCCCACTACCACTATCAGATTAGAGACATAAAGGAGCCTAGATATCTACCACCCAAATACCACTATCAGATTAGAGCCATAAAAGAGACTAGACATCTACCACCACACTACCACTATCAGATTAGAGCCATAAAGGAGACTAGACATCTACCACCCCACTACCACTATCAGATTAGAGCCATAAAGGAGACTAGATATCTACCACCCCACTACCACTATCAGATTAGAGCCATAAAGGAGTCATCTAACACCCCACTACCACTATCATATTATAGCCATAAAGGAGGCATCTACCACCACACTACCACTATCAGATTAGAGACATAAAGGATCCTAGACATCTACCACCCCACTACCACTATCAGATTAGAACCATAAAGGAGACTAGACATCTAACACTATCAGATTAGAGCCATAAAGGAGGCTAGACATCTACAACCCCACTACCACTATCAGATTAGAGACATAAAGGAACCTAGACACCTACCACCCCACGACCACTATCAGAGTAGAGGCATAAAGGGGACATCAACCACTATAAGATTAGAGCCATGAAGGAGTATTCTACCACCACTACCACCAGAGCCATAAAGGAGCCTAGACATCTACCACCCCACTACCACTATCAGGTTAGAGCCATAAAGGGGACATCTACCACTATAAGATTAGAGCCATAAAGGAGGCATCTACCACCACACTATCACTATCAGATTAGAGACATAAAGGAAACTAGACATTGCCACTATCAGATTAGAGCCATAAAGGAGACTAGACATCGACCACTATCAGATTAGAGCCATAAAGGAGACTAGACATCTACCACCCCACTACCACTATCAGATTAGAGCCATAAAGGAGACTAGACATCTACCACCACACTATCACTATCAGATTAGAGACATAAAGTAGACTAGACATTACCACTATCAGATTAGAGCCATAAAGGAGACTAGACATCTACCACTATCAGATTAGAGCCATAAAGGAGACTAGACATCTACCACCCCACTACCACTATCAGATTAGAGCCATAAAGGAGACTAGATATCTACCACCCCACTACCACTATCAGATTAGAGCCATAAAGGAGTCATCTAACACCCCAATTCCACTATCATATTATAGCCATAAAGGAGGCATCTACCACCACACTACCACTATCAGATTAGAGACATAAAGGAGCCTAGACATCTACCACCCCAATACCACTATCAGATTAGAACCATAAAGGAGACTAGACATCTAACACTATCAGATTAGAGCCATAAAGGAACCTAGACACCTACCACCCCACGACCACTATCAGAGTAGAGCCATAAAGGGGACATCAACCACTATAAGATTAGAGCCATTCTACCACCCCACTACCACTATCATATTAGAGCCATAAAGGAGACTAGACATCTACCACCCCACTACCACTATCAGATTAGAACCATAAAGAAGACTAGACATTACCACTATCAGATTAGAGCCATAAAGGAGACTAGACATCTACCACTATCAGAATAGAGCCATAAAGGAGATATCTACCACCACACTACCACTATCAGATTAGAACCATAAAGGAGACTAGACATCTACCTCCCCACTACCACTATCAGATTAGAGACATAAAGGAGACTAGACATCTACCACTATCAGATTTGAGCCATAAAGGAGATATCTACCACCACACTACCACTATCAGATTAGAACCATAAAGGAGACTAGACATCTACCTCCCCACTACCACTATCAGATTAGAGACATAAAGGAGACTAGACATCTACCACCCCACTACCACTATCATATTAGAGTCATTAAGGAGACATCTACCACCACACTACCACTATCAGATTAGAGCCATAAAGGAGGCTAGACATCTACAACCCCACTACCACTATCAGATTAGAGACATAAAGGAGCCTAGATATCTACCACCCAACTACCACTATCAGATTAGAGCCATAAAAGAGACTAGACATCTACCACCACACTACCACTATCAGATTAGAGCCATAAAGGAGACTAGACATCTACCACCCCACTACCACTATCAGATTAGAGCCATAAAGGAGACTAGATATCTACCACCCCACTACCACTATCAGATTAGAGCCATAAAGGAGTCATCTAACACCCCACTACCACTATCATATTATAGCCATAAAGGAGGCATCTACCACCACACTACCACTATCAGATTAGAGACATAAAGGATCCTAGACATCTACCACCCCACTACTACTATCAGATTAGAACCATAAAGGAGACTAGACATCTAACACTATCAGATTAGAGCCATAAAGGAGGCTAGACATCTACCACCCCACTACCACTATTAGATTAGAGCCATAAAGGAGTCATCTAACACCCCAATTCCACTATCATATTATAGCCATAAAGGAGGCATCTACCACCACACTACCACTATCAGATTAGAGACATAAAGGAGCCTAGACATCTACCACCCCAATACCACTATCAGATTAGAACCATAAAGGAGACTAGACATCTAACACTATCAGATTAGAGCCATAAAGGAACCTAGACACCTACCACCCCACGACCACTATCAGAGTAGAGCCATAAAGGGGACATCAACCACTATAAGATTAGAGCCATTCTACCACCCCACTACCACTATCATATTAGAGCCATAAAGGAGACTAGACATCTACCACCCCACTACCACTATCAGATTAGAACCATAAAGAAGACTAGACATTACCACTATCAGATTAGAGCCATAAAGGAGACTAGACATCTACCACTATCAGAATAGAGCCATAAAGGAGATATCTACCACCACACTACCACTATCAGATTAGAACCATAAAGGAGACTAGACATCTACCTCCCCACTACCACTATCAGATTAGAGACATAAAGGAGACTAGACATCTACCACTATCAGATTTGAGCCATAAAGGAGATATCTACCACCCCACGACCACTATCAGATTAGAACCATAAAGGAGACTAGACATCTACCACCCCACTACCACTATCAGATTAGAACCATAAAGGAGACTAGACATCTACCACCCCACTACCACTATCAGATTAGAACCATAAAGGAGACTAGACATTACCACTATCAGATTAGAGCCATAAAGGAGTATTCTACCACCACACTACCACTATCAGATTAGAGCCATAAAGGAGACTAGACATCTACCTCCCAACTACCACTATCAGATTAGAGACATAAAGGAGACTAGACATCTACTACCCCACTACCACTATCAGATTAGAGCCATAAAGGAGACTAGACATCTACCTCCCCACTACCACTATCAGATTAGAGACATAAAGGAGACTAGACATCTACCACCCCACTACCACTATCATATTAGAGTCATAAAGGAGACATCTACCACCACACTACCACTATCAGATTAGAGCCATAAAGGAGACTAGACATCTACCACCATCAGATTAGAGTCATAAAGGAGACTAGACATCTACCACCCCACTACCACTATCAGATTAGAACCATAAAGGAGACTAGACATCTACCACTATCAGATTAGAGCCATAAAGGAGCCTAGACATCTACCACCCCACTACCACTATCAGGTTAGAGCCATAAAGGGGACATCTACCACTATAAGATTAGAGCCATAAAGGAGGCATCTACCACCACACTATCACTATCAGATTAGAGACATAAAGGAAACTAGACATTGCCACTATCAGATTAGAGCCATAAAGGAGACTAGACATCGACCACTATCAGATTAGAGCCATAAAGGAGACTAGACATCTACCACCCCACTACCACTATCAGATTAGAGCCATAAAGGAGACTAGACATCTACCACCACACTATCACTATCAGATTAGAGACATAAAGTAGACTAGACATTACCACTATCAGATTAGAGCCATAAAGGAGACTAGACATCTACCACTATCAGATTAGAGCCATAAAGGAGACTAGACATCTACCACCCCACTACCACTATCAGATTAGAGCCATAAAGGAGACTAGATATCTACCACCCCACTACCACTATCAGATTAGAGCCATAAAGGAGTCATCTAACACCCCAATTCCACTATCATATTATAGCCATAAAGGAGGCATCTACCACCACACTACCACTATCAGATTAGAGACATAAAGGAGCCTAGACATCTACCACCCCAATACCACTATCAGATTAGAACCATAAAGGAGACTAGACATCTAACACTATCAGATTAGAGCCATAAAGGAACCTAGACACCTACCACCCCACGACCACTATCAGAGTAGAGCCATAAAGGGGACATCAACCACTATAAGATTAGAGCCATTCTACCACCCCACTACCACTATCAGATTAGAGCCATAAAGGAACCTAGACATCTACCTCCCCACTACCACTATCAGATTAGAGACATAAAGGAGACTAGACATCTACCACCCCACTACCACTATCATATTAGAGTCATTAAGGAGACATCTACCACCACACTACCACTATCAGATTAGAACCATAAAGGAGGCTAGACATCTACAACCCCACTACCACTATCAGATTAGAGACATAAAGGAGCCTAGATATCTACCACCCAACTACCACTATCAGATTAGAGCCATAAAAGAGACTAGACATCTACCACCACACTACCACTATCAGATTAGAGCCATAAAGGAGACTAGACATCTACCACCCCACTACCACTATCAGATTAGAGCCATAAAGGAGACTAGATATCTACCACCCCACTACCACTATCAGATTAGAGCCATAAAGGAGTCATCTAACACCCCACTACCACTATCATATTATAGCCATAAAGGAGGCATCTACCACCACACTACCACTATCAGATTAGAGACATAAAGGATCCTAGACATCTACCACCCCACTACTACTATCAGATTAGAACCATAAAGGAGACTAGACATCTAACACTATCAGATTAGAGCCATAAAGGAGGCTAGACATCTACAACCCCACTACCACTATCAGATTAGAGACATAAAGGAACCTAGACACCTACCACCCCACGACCACTATCAGAGTAGAGCCATAAAGGGGACATCAACCACTATAAGATTAGAGCCATGAAGGAGTATTCTACCACCCCACTACCACTATCATATTAGAGCCATAAAGGAGACTAGACATCTACCACCCCACTACCACTATCAGATTAGAACCATAAAGGAGACTAGACATTACCACTATCAGATTAGAGCCATAAAGGAGACTAGACATCTACCACTATCAGAATAGAGACATAAAGGAGATATCTACCACCACACTACCACTATCAGATTAGAACCATAAAGGAGACTAGACATCTACCTCCCCACTACCACTATCAGATTAGAGACATAAAGGAGACTAGACATCTACCACTATCAGATTAGAGCCATAAAGGAGACTAGACATCTACCACTATCAGATTAGAGCCATAAAGGAGATATCTACCACCACACTACCACTATCAGATTAGAACCATAAAGGAGACTAGCCATCTACCTCCCCACTACCACTATCAGATTAGAGACATAAAGGAGACTAGACATCCACCACCCCACTACCACTATCATATTAGAGTCATTAAGGAGACATCTACCACCACACTACCACTATCAGATTAGAGCCATAAAGGAGGCTAGACATCTACAACCCCACTACCACTATCAGATTAGAGACATAAAAGAGCCTAGATATCTACCACCCAACTACCACTATCAGATTAGAGCCATAAAAAAGACTAGACATCTACCACCACACTACCACTATCAGATTAGAGCCATAAAGGAGACTAGACATCTACCACCCCACTACCACTATCAGATTAGAGCCATAAAGGAGACTAGACATCTACATCCCCACTACCACTATCAGATTAGAGACATAAAGGAGACTAGACATCTACAACCATCAGATTAGAGTCATAAAGGAGACTAGACATCTACCACCCCACTACCACTATCAGATTAGAACCATAAAGGAGACTAGACATCTACCACTATCAGATTTGAGACATAAAGGAGCCTAGACATCTACCACCCCATTACCACTATCAGATTAGAGCCATAAAGGGGACATCAACCACTATAAGATTAGAGTCATAAAGGAGTCATCTAACACCCCACTACCACTATCAGATTAGAGTCATCTAACACCCCACTACCACTATCAGATTAGAGACATAAAGGAGACTAGACATCTACAACCCCACTACCACTATCAGATTAGAACCATGAAGGAGACTAGACATCTACCACTATCAGATTAGAGACATAAAGGAGCCTAGACATCTACCACCCCACAACCACTATCAGATTAGAGCCATAAATGGGACATCAACCACTATAAGATTAGAGTCATAAAGGAGTCATCTAACACCACACTATCACTATCAGATTAGAGACATAAAGGAGACTAGACATTACCACTATCAGATTAGAGCCATAAAGGATACTGGACATCTACCACTATCAGATTAAAGCCATAAAGGAGACTAGACATCTACCACCCCACTACTACTATCAGATTAGAGCCATAAAGGAGACTAGATATCTACCAACCCACTACCACTATCAGATTAGAGCCATAAAGGAGACTAGACATCTACCACCACACTACCACTATCAGATTAGAGACATAAAGGAGACTAGACATCTACCACTATCAGATTAGAGCCACAAAGGAGACTAGACATCTACCACCCCACTACCACTATCAGATTAGAGCCATATCAGATTAGAACCATAAAGGAGACTAGACATCTACCACTATCAGATTAGAGCCATAAAGGAGGCTAGACATCTACAACCCCACTGCCAATATCATATTAGAGCCATAAAGGGGACATCTACCACTATAAGATTAGAGCCATAAAGGAGACATCTACCACCACACTACCACTATCAGATTAGAACCATAAAGTAGAGTAGACATCTACCACTATCAGATTAGAGCCATAAAGGAGACTAGACATCTACCTCCAAACTACCACTATCAGATTAGAGCCATAAAGGAGACTAGACGTCTACCACTATCATATTAGAGTCATAAAGGAGGCTAGACATCTACCTCCCCACTACCACTATCAGATTAGAGACATAAAGGAGACTAGACATCTACCACCCCACTACCACTATCAGATGAGAGCCATAAAGGGGACATCTACCACTATCAAATTAGAGCCATAAAGGAGGCTAGACACCTACCTCCCCACTACCACTATCAGATTAGAGCCATAAAGCAGACTAGACATCTACCTCCCCACTACCACTATCTGATTAGAGACATAAAGGAGACTAGACATCTACCACTATCAGATTAGAGCCATAAAGGAGACAAGACATCTACCACCCCACTACCACTATCAGATTAGAGACATAAAGGAGCCTAGACACCTACCACCCCACTACCACTATCAGATTAGCCATAAAGGGGACATCTACCACCACACTACAACTATCAGATTACAGCCATAAAGGAGTCTTCTACCACCCCACTACCACAATCATATTCGAGCCATAAAGGAGACTAGACATCTACCACTATAAGATTAGAGCCATAAAGGAGACATCTACCACCGCACTACAACTATCAGATTAGAACCATAAAGGAGAGTAGACATCTACCACTATCAGATTAGAGCTATAAAGGAGACTAGACATCTACCACTATCAGATTAGAGACATAAAGGAGCCTAGACATCTACCACCCCACAACCACCATCATATTATAGCCATAAAGGAGACATCTACCACCACACTACCACTATCAGATTAGAGCCATAAAGGAGACTAGACATCTACCACTATCAGATTAGAGCCATAAAAGAGACTAGACATCTACCACCACACTACCACTATCAGATCAGAGCCATAAAGGAGACTAGACATCTACCACTCCACTACCACTATCAGATTAGAACCATAAAGGAGACTAGACATCTACCACTATCAGATTAGAGACATAAAGGAGCCTAGACATCTACCACCCCACTACCACTATCAGATTAGAACCATAAAGGAGACTAGACATCTACCAATATCAGATTAGAGCCATAAAGGAGACTAGACATCTACCACTCCACTACCACTATCAGATTAGAACCATAAAGGAGACTAGACATCTACCACTATCAGATTAGAGACATAAAGGAGCCTAGACAACTACCACCCCACTACCACTATCAGATTAGAGCCATAAAGGGGACATCTACCACTATAAGATTAGAGCCATAAAGGAGTCTTCTACCACCCCACTACCACTATCATATTAGAGCCATAAAGGAGACTAGACATCTACCACTATAAGATTAGAGCCATAAAGGAGGCTAGACATATACAACCCCACTACCACTATCAGATTAGAGACATAAAAGAGCCTAGATATCTACCACCACACTACCACTATCAGATTAGAGCCATAAAGGAGACTAGACATCTACCTCCCCACTACCACTATCAGATTAGAGACATAAAGGAGACTAGACATCTACCACCCCACTACCACTATCAGATTAGAGCCATAAAGGAGACTAGACATCTACCTCCCCACTACCACTATCAGATTAGAGACATAAAGGAGACTAGACATCTACCACCAAACTACCACTATCATATTTGAGTCATAAAGGAGACTAGACATCTACCTCGCCACTACCACTATCAGATTAGAGACATTAAGAAGACTAGACATCTACCACCCCACTACCACTATCATATTAGAGTCATAAATGAGACATCTACCACCACACTACCACTATCAGATTAGAGCCATAAAGGAGACTAGACATCTACCACTATCAGATCAGAGCCATAAAGGAGTCTAGACATCTACCACTCCCCTACCACTATCAGATTAGAACCATAAAGGAGACTAGACATCTACCACTATCAGATTAGAGCCATAAAGGAGACTAGACATCTACCACCCCACTACCACTATCAGATTAGAGACATAAAGGAGCCTAGACACCTACCACCCCACTACCACTATCAGATTAGAGCCATAAAGGGGACATTTACCACTATAAGATTAGAGCCACAAAGGAGTCTTCTACCACCCCACTACCACTATCATATTAGAGCCATAAAGGAGACTAGACATCTACCACTATAAGATTAGAGCCATAAAGGAGGCTAGACATATACAACCCCACTACCACTATCAGATTAGAGACATAAAAGAGCCTAGATATCTACCACCACACTACCACTATCAGATTAGAGCCATAAAGGAGACTAGACATCTACCTCCCCACTACCACTATCAGATTAGAGACATAAAGGAGACTAGACATCTACCACCCCACTACCACTATCAGATTAGAGCCATAAAGGAGCCTAGACATCTACCTCCCCACTACCACTATCAGATTAGAGACATAAAGGAGACTAGACATCTACCACCAAACTACCACTATCATATTTGAGTCATAAAGGAGACTAGACATCTACCTCGCCACTACCACTATCGGATTAGAGACATTAAGAAGACTAGACATCTACCACCCCACTACCACTATCATATTAGAGTCATAAATGAGACATCTAACACCACACTACCACTATCAGATTAGAGCCATAAAGGAGACTAGACATCTACCACTATCAGATTAGAGACATAAAGGAGACTAGACATCTACCACTATCAGATTAGAACCATAAAGGAGACTAGACATCTACCACTATCAGATTAGAGACATAAAGGAGCCTAGACATCTACCACCCCACTACCACTATCAGATTAGAACCATAAAGGAGACTAGACATCTACCACTATCAGATTAGAGCCATAAAGGAGACTAGACATCTACCACCCCACTATCACTATCAGATTAGAGACATAAAGGAGCCTAGACACCTACCACTATCAGATTAGAGCCATAAAGGAGACTAGACATCTACCACCACACTACCACTATCAGATTAGAGCCATAAAGGGGACATTTACCACTATAAGATTAGAGCCATAAAGGAGTCTTCTACCACCCCACTACCACTATCATATTAGAGCCATAAAGGAGACTAGACATATACCACTATCAGATTAGAGCCATAAAGGAGACGAGACATCTACCACCACACTACCACTATCAGATTAGAGCAATAAAGGAGATATCTACCACCACACTACCACTATCAGATTAGAACCATAAAGGAGACTAGACATCTACCTCCCCTCTACCACTATCAGATTAGAGCCATAAAGGAGACTAGACATCTACCACCCCAATACCACTATCAGATTAGAGATGAAGGAGACGAGACATCTACCTCCCCACTACCACTATCAGAATAGAGACATAAAGGAGACTAGACATCTACCACCCCACTACCACTATCATATTAGAGTCATAAAGGAGACATCTACCACCACACTACCACTATCAGATTAGAGCCATAAAGGAGACTAGACATCTACCACTATCAGATTAGAGCCATAAAAGAGACTAGACATCTACCACCACACTACCACTATCAGATCAGAGCCATAAAGGAGACTAGACATCTACCACTCCACTACCACTATCAGATTAGAACCATAAAGGAGACTAGACATCTACCACTATCAGATTAGAGACATAAAGGAGCCTAGACATCTACCACCCCACTACCACTATCAGATTAGAACCATAAAGGAGACTAGACATCTACCACTATCAGATTAGAGCCATAAAGGAGACTAGACATCTACCACTCCACTACCACTATCAGATTAGAACCATAAAGGAGACTAGACATCTACCACTATCAGATTAGAGACATAAAGGAGTCTTCTACCACCCCACTACCACTATCATATTAGAGCCATAAAGGAGACTAGACATCTACCACTATAAGATTAGAGCCATAAAGGAGACATCTACCACCACACTACCACTATCAGATTAGAACAATAAAGGAGAGTAGACATCTACCACTATCAGATTAGAGCCATAAAGGAGACTAGACATCTACCTCCAAACTACCACTATAAGATTAGAGCCATAAAGGAGTCATCTACCACCCCACGACCACTATCAGATTAGAGATATAAAGGAGACTAGACATCTACCACTATCAGATTAGTTCCATAAAGGAGTCATCTACCACTATCATATTAGAGCATATCTATGTTTTCTGTGAATTACTATGATAACATTTAGTTTAGTCACTAATACATCAGATAATGCTAACTATTTGTTTATGCTACTTTAACAACTAAAAAATACAAGATACAAATGTCAAGACTGTTCTTTTTGAAGTGCTGAATATAACAAGGAGACATCTACCACCACACTACCACTATCAGATTAGAACCATAAAGGAGACTAGACATCTACCACTATCAGATTAGAGCCATAAAGGAGACTAGACATCTACCACTATCAGATTAGAACCATAAAGAGACTAGACATCTACCACTATCAGATTAGAGCCATAAAGGAGGCTAGACATATACAACCCCACTACCACTATCAGATTAGAGACATAAAAGAGCCTAGATATCTACCTCCAAACTACCACTATAAGATTAGAGCCATAAAGAAGACATCTACCACCCCACGACCACTATCAGATCAGAGACATAAAGGAGACTAGACATCTACCACTATCAGATTAGAGCCATAAAGGAGAGTAGACATCTACCACTATCAGATTAGAGCAATAAAGGAGACTAGACATCTACCTCCAAACTACCACTATAAGATTAGAGCCATAAAGGAGACATCTACCACCCCACGACCACTATCAGATTAGAGACATAAAGGAGACTAGACATCTACCACTATCAGATTAGTTCCATAAAGGAGTCATCTACCACCCCTCTACCACTATCAGATTAGAGCCATACATGAGACTAGACATCTACCACTATCATATTAGAGCCATAAAGGAGTCATCTACCACTATCATATTAGAGCCTATCTATGTTTTCTGTGAATTACTATGATAACATTTAGTTTAGTCACCAATACATCAGATAATGCTAACTATTTGTTTATGCTATTTTAACAACTAAAAAATACAAGATACAAATGTCAAGACTGTTCTTTTTGAAGTGCTGAATATAACAAGGAGACATCTACCACCACACTACCACTATCAGATTAGAACCATAAAGGAGACTAGACATCTACCACTATCAGATTAGAGCCATAAAGGAGGCTAGACATCTACCACTATCAGATTAGAACCATAAAGGAGGCTAGACATCTACAACCCCAATACCACTATCAGATTAGAGACATAAAGTTGACTCGACATCTACCACCACACTACCACTATCAGATTAGAACCATAAAGGAGACTAGACATCTACCACTATCAGATTAGAGACATAAAGGAGCCTAGACATCTACCACCCCACTACCACTATCAGATTAGAACCATAAAGGAGACTAGACATCTACCACTATCAGATTAGAGCCATAAAGGAGACTAGACATCTACCACCCCACTATCACTATCAGATTAGAGACATAAAGGAGCCTAGACACCTACCACTATCAGATTAGAGCCATAAAGGAGACTAGACATCTACCACCACACTACCACTATCAGATTAGAGCCATAAAGGGGACATTTACCACTATAAGATTAGAGCCATAAAGGAGTCTTCTACCACCCCACTACCACTATCATATTAGAGCCATAAAGGAGACTAGACATATACCACTATCAGATTAGAGACATAAAGGAGACTAGACATCTACCACCCCACTACCACTATCATATTAGAGTCATAAAGGAGACATCTACCACCACACTACCACTATCAGATTAGAGCCATAAAGGAGACTAGACATCTACCACTATCAGATTAGAGCCATAAAATAGACTAGACATCTACCACCACACTACCACTATCAGATCAGAGCCATAAAGGAGACTAGACATCTACCACTCCACTACCACTATCAGATTAGAACCATAAAGGAGACTAGACATCTACCACTATCAGATTAGAGACATAAAGGGGACATCTACCACTATAAGATTAGAGCCATAAAGGAGTCTTCTACCACCCCACTACCACTATCATATTAGAGCCATAAAGGGGACTAGACATCTACCACTATAAGATTAGAGCCATAAAGGAGACATCTACCACCACACTACCACTATCAGATTAGAACAATAAAGGAGAGTAGACATCTACCACTATCAGATTAGAGCCATAAAGGAGACTAGACATCTACCTCCAAACTACCACTATAAGATTAGAGCCATAAAGGAGACATCTACCACCCCACGACCACTATCAGATTAGAGATATAAAGGAGACTAGACATCTACCACTATCAGATTAGTTCCATAAAGGAGTCATCTACCACTATCATATTAGAGCCTATCTATGTTTTCTGTGAATTACTATGATAACATTTAGTTTAGTCACTAATACATCAGATAATGCTAACTATTTGTTTATGCTATTTTAACAACTAAAAAATACATGATACAAATGTCAAGACTGTTCTTTTTGAAGTGCTGAATATAACAAGGAGACATCTACCACCACACTACCACTATCAGATTAGAACCATAAAGGAGACTAGACATCTACCACTATCAGATTAGAGCCATAAAGGAGACAAGACATCTACCACCCCACTACCACTATCAGAATAGAGACATAAAGGAGCCTAGACACCTACCACCCCACTACCACTATCAGATTAGCCATAAAGGGGACATCTACCACTATAAGATTACAGCCATAAAGGAGTCTTCTACCACCCCACTACCACAATCATATTCGAGCCATAAAGGAGACTAGACATCTACCACTATAAGATTAGAGCCATAAAGGAGACATCTACCACCACACTACAACTATCAGATTAGAACCATAAAGGAGAGTAGACATCTACCACTATCAGATTAGAGCTATAAAGGAGACTAGACATCTACCACTATCAGATTAGAGACATAAAGGAGCCTAGACATCTACCACCCCACAACCACTATCATATTATAGCCATAAAGGAGACATCTACCACCACACTACCACTATCAGATTAGAGCCATAAAGGAGACTAGACATCTACCACTATCAGATTAGAGCCATAAAAGAGACTAGACATCTACCACCACACTACCACTATCAGATCAGAGCCATAAAGGAGACTAGACATCTACCACTCCACCACCACTATCAGATTAGAACCATAAAGGAGACTAGACATCTACCACTATCAGATTAGAGACATAAAGGAGCCTAGACATCTACCACCCCACTACCACTATCAGATTAGAACCATAAAGGAGACAAGACATCTACCACTATCAGATTAGAGCCATAAAGGAGACTAGACATCTACCACTCCACTACCACTATCAGATTAGAACCATAAAGGAGACTAGACATCTACCACTATCAGATTAGAGACATAAAGGAGCCTAGACACCTACCACCCCACTACCACTATCAGATTAGAGCCATAAAGGGGACATCTACCACTATAAGATTAGAGCCATAAAGGAGTCTTCTACCACCCCACTACCACTATCATATTAGAGCCATAAAGGGGACTAGACATCTACCACTATAAGATTAGAGCCATAAAGGAGACATCTACCACCACACTACCACTATCAGATTAGAACAATAAAGGAGAGTAGACATCTACCACTATCAGATTAGAGCCATAAAGGAGACTAGACATCTACCTCCAAACTACCACTATAAGATTGGAGCCATAAAGGAGACATCTACCACCCCACGACCACTATCAGATTAGAGATATAAAGGAGACTAGACATCTACCACTATCAGATTAGTTCCATAAAGGAGTCATCTACCACTATCATATTAGAGCATATCTATGTTTTCTGTGAATTACTATGATAACATTTAGTTTAGTCACCAATACATCAGATAATGCTAACTATTTGTTTATGCTATTTTAACAACTAAAAAATACAAGATACAAATGTCAAGACTGTTCTTTTTGAAGTGCTGAATATAACAAGGAGACATCTACCACCACACTACCACTATCAGATTAGAACCATAAAGGAGACTAGACATCTACCACTATCAGATTAAAGCCATAAAGGAGACAAGACATCTACCACCCCACTACCACTATCAGATTAGAGACATAAAGGAGCCTAGACACCTACCACCCCACTACCACTATCAGATTAGCCATAAAGGGGACATCTACCACTATAAGATTACAGCCATAAAGGAGTCTTCTACCACCCCACTACCACAATCATATTCGAGCCATAAAGGAGACTAGACATCTACCACTATAAGATTAGAGCCATAAAGGAGACATCTACCACCACACTACAACTATCAGATTAGAACCATAAAGGAGAGTAGACATCTACCACTATCAGATTAGAGCTATAAAGGAGACTAGACATCTACCACTATCAGATTAGAGACATAAAGGAGCCTAGACATCTACCACCCCACAACCACTATCATATTATAGCCATAAAGGAGACATCTACCACCACACTACCACTATCAGATTAGAGCCATAAAGGAGACTAGACATCTACCACTATCAGATTAGAGCCATAAAAGAGACTAGACATCTACCACCACACTACCACTATCAGATCAGAGCCATAAAGGAGACTAGACATCTACCACTCCACTACCACTATCAGATTAGAACCATAAAGGAGACTAGACATCTACCACTATCAGATTAGAGACATAAAGGAGCCTAGACATCTACCACCCCACTACCACTATCAGATTAGAACCATAAAGGAGAAAAGACATCTACCACTATCAGATTAGAGCCATAAAGGAGACTAGACATCTACCACTCCACTACCACTATCAGATTAGAACCATAAAGGAGACTAGACATCTACCACTATCAGATTAGAGACATAAAGGAGCCTAGACACCTACCACCCCACTACCACTATCAGATTAGAGCCATAAAGGAGACTAGACATCTACCACTATAAGATTAGAGCCATAAAGGAGGCTAGACATATACAACCCCACTACCACTATCAGATTAGAGACATAAAAGAGCCTAGATATCTACCACCACACTACCACTATCAGATTAGAGCCATAAAGGAGACTAGACATCTACCTCCCCACTACCACTATCAGATTAGAGACATAAAGGAGACTAGACATCTACCACCCCACTACCACTATCAGATTAGAGCCATAAAGGAGACTAGACATCTACCTCCCCACTACCACTATCAGATTAGAGACATAAAGGAGACTAGACATCTACCACCAAACTACCACTATCATATTTGAGTCATAAAGGAGACTAGACATCTACCTCGCCACTACCACTATCAGATTAGAGACATTAAGAAGACTAGACATCTACCACCCCACTACCACTATCATATTAGAGTCATAAATGAGACATCTACCACCACTCTACCACTATCAGATTAGAGCCATAAAGGAGACTAGACATCTACCACTATCAGATCAGAGCCATAAAGGAGACTAGACATCTACCACTCCCCTACCACTATCAGATTAGAACCATAAAGGAGACTAGACATCTACCACTATCAGATTAGAGCCATAAAGGAGACTAGACATCTACCACCCCACTACCACTATCAGATTAGAGACATAAAGGAGCCTAGACACCTACCACCCCACTACCACTATCAGATTAGAGCCATAAAGGGGACATTTACCACTATAAGATTAGAGCCATAAAGGAGTCTTCTACCACCCCACTACCACTATCATATTAGAGCCATAAAGGAGACTAGACATCTACCACTATAAGATTAGAGCCATAAAGGAGGCTAGACATATACAACCCCACTACCACTATCAGATTAGAGACATAAAAGAGCCTAGATATCTACCACCACACTACCACTATCAGATTAGAGCCATAAAGGAGACTAGACATCTACCTCCCCACTACCACTATCAGATTAGAGACATAAAGGAGACTAGACATCTACCACCCCACTACCACTATCAGATTAGAGCCATAAAGGAGACTAGACATCTACCTCCCAACTACCACTATCAGATTAGAGACATAAAGGAGACTAGACATCTACCACCAAACTACCACTATCATATTTGAGTCATAAAGGAGACTAGACATCTACCTCGCCATTACCACTATCAGATTAGAGACATTAAGAAGACTAGACATCTACCACCCCACTACCACTATCATATTAGAGTCATAAATGAGACATCTACCACCACACTACCACTATCAGATTAGAGCCATAAAGGAGACTAGACATCTACCACTATCAGATCAGAGCCATAAAGGAGACTAGACATCTACCACTCCCCTACCACTATCAGATTAGAACCATAAAGGAGACTAGACATCTACCACTATCAGATTAGAGCCATAAAGGAGACTAGACATCTACCACCCCACTACCACTATCAGATTAGAGACATAAAGGAGCCTAGACACCTACCACCCCACTACCACTATCAGATTAGAGCCATAAAGGGGGCATTTACCACTATAAGACTAGAGCCATAAAGGAGACATCTACCACCACACTACCACTATCAGATTAGAACCATAAAGGAGAGTAGACATCTACCACTATCAGATTAGAGCCATAAAGGAGACTAGACATCTACCTCCAAACTACCACTATAAGATTAGAGACATAAAGGAGACATCTACCACCCCACGACCACTATCAGATTAGAGACATAAAGGAGACTAGACATCTACCACTATCAGATTAGTTCCATAAAGGAGTCATCTACCACCCCTCTACCACTATCAGATTAGAGCCATAAATGAGACTAGACATCTACCACTATCATATTAGAGCCATAAAGGAGTCATCTACCACTATCATATTAGAGCCTATCTATGTTTTCTGTGAATTACTATGATAACATTTAGTTTAGTCACCAATACATCAGATAATGCTAACTATTTGTTTATGCTATTTTAACAACTAAAAAATACAAGATACAAATGTCAAGACTGTTCTTTTTGAAGTGCTGAATATAACAAGGAGACATCTACCACCACACTACCACTATCAGATTAGAACCATAAAGGAGACTAGACATCTACCACTATCAGATTAGAGACAAAAAGGAGCCTAGACATCTACCACCCCACTACCACTATCAGATTAGAACCATAAAGGAGACTAGACATCTACCACTATCAGATTAAAGCCATAAAGGAGACTAGACATCTACCACCCCACTATCACTATCAGATTAGAGACATAAAGGAGCCTAGACACCTACCACTATCAGATTAGAGCCATAAAGGAGACTAGACATCTACCACCACACTACCACTATCAGATTAGAGCCATAAAGGGGACATTTACCACTATAAGATTAGAGCCATAAAGGAGTCTTCTACCACCCCACTACCACTATCATATTAGAGCCATAAAGGAGACTAGACATATACCACTATCAGATTAGAGCCATAAAGGAGACGAGACATCTACCACCACACTACCACTATCAGATTAGAGCAATAAAGGAGATATCTACCACCACACTACCACTATCAGATTAGAACCATAAAGGAGACTAGACATCTACCTCCCCTCTACCACTATCAGATTAGAGCCATAAAGGAGACTAGACATCTACCACCCCACTACCACTATCAGATTAGAGACATAAAGGAGACTAGACATCTACCACCCCAATACCACTATCAGATTAGAGATGAAGGAGACGAGACATCTACCTCCCCACTACCACTATCAGATTAGAGACATAAAGGAGACTAGACATCTACCACCCCACTACCACTATCATATTAGAGTCATAAAGGAGACATCTACCACCACACTACCACTATCAGATTAGAGCCTTAAAGGAGACTAGACATCTACCACTATCAGATTAGAGCCATAAAAGAGACTAGACATCTACCACCACACTACCACTATCAGATCAGAGCCATAAAGGAGACTAGACATCTACCACTATCAGATTAGAGCCATAAAGGAGACTAGACATCTACCACTCCACTACCACTATCAGATTAGAACCATAAAGGAGACTAGACATCTACCACTATCAGATTAGAGACATAAAGGAGACTAGACACCTACCACCCCACTACCACTATCAGATTAGAGCCATAAAGGGGACATCTACCACTATAAGATTAGTGCCATAAAGGAGTCTTCTACCACCCCACTACCACTATCATATTAGAGCCATAAAGGAGACTAGACATCTACCACTATAAGATTAGAGCCATAAAGGAGACATCTACCACCACACTACCACTATCAGATTAGAACAATAAAGGAGAGTAGACATCTACCACTATCAGATTAGAGCCATAAAGGAGACTAGACATCTACCTCCAAACTACCACTATAAGATTAGAGCCATAAAGGAGACATCTACCACCCCACGACCACTATCAGATTAGAGATATAAAGGAGTCTAGACATCTACCACTATCAGATTAGTTCCATAAAGGAGTCATCTACCACTATCATATTAGAGCATATCTATCTTTTCTGTGAATTACTATGATAACATTTAGTTTAGTCACTAATACATCAGATAATGCTAACTATTTGTTTATGCTATTTTAACAACTAAAAAATACAAGATACAAATGTCAAGACTGTTCTTTTTGAAGTGCTGAATATAACAAGGAGACATCTACCACCACACTACCAGTATCAGATTAGAACCATAAAGGAGACTAGACATCTACCACTATCAGATTAGAACCATAAAGAGACTAGACATCTACCACTATCAGATTAGAGCCATAAAGGAGGCTAGACATATACAACCCCACTACCACTATCAGATTAGAGACATAAAAGAGCCTAGATATCTACCTCCAAACTACCACTATAAGATTAGAGCCATAAAGGAGACATCTACCACCCCACGACCACTATCAGATTAGAGACATAAAGGAGACTAGACATCTACCACTATCAGATTAGAGCCATAAAGGAGAGTAGACATCTACCACTATCAGATTAGAGCCATAAAGGAGACTAGACATCTACCTCCAAACTACCACTATAAGATTAGAGCCATAAAGGAGACATCTACCACCCCACGACCACTATCAGATTAGAGACATAAAGGAGACTAGACATCTACCACTATCAGATTAGTTCCATAAAGGAGTCATCTACCACCCCTCTACCACTATCAGATTAGAGCCATAAATTAGACTAGACATCTACCACTATCATATTAGAGCCATAAAGGAGTCATCTACCACTATCATATTAGAGCCTATCTATGTTTTCTGTGAATTACTATGATAACATTTAGTTTAGTCACCAATACATCAGATAATGCTAACTATTTGTTTATGCTATTTTAACAACTAAAAAATACAAGATACAAATGTCAAGACTGTTCTTTTTGAAGTGCTGAATATAACAAGGAGACATCTACCACCACACTACCACTATCAGATTAGAACCATAAAGGAGACTAGACATCTACCACTATCAGATTAGAGCCATAAAGGAGGCTAGACATCTACCACTATCAGATTAGAACCATAAAGGAGGCTAGACATCTACAACCCCACTACCACTATCAGATTAGAGACATAAAGTTGACTCGACATCTACCACCACACTACCACTATCAGATTAGAACCATAAAGGAGACTAGACATCTACCACTATCAGATTAGAGACATAAAGGAGCCTAGACATCTACCACCCCACTACCACTATCAGATTAGAACCATAAAGGAGACTAGACATCTACCACTATCAGATTAGAGCCATAAAGGAGACTAGACATCTACCACCCCACTATCACTATCAGATTAGAGACATAAAGGAGCCTAGACACCTACCACTATCAGATTAGAGCCATAAAGGAGACTAGACATCTACCACCACACTACCACTATCAGATTAGAGCCATAAAGGGGACATTTACCACTATAAGATTAGAGCCATAAAGGAATCTTCTACCACCCCACTACCACTATCATATTAGAGCCATAAAGGAGACTAGACATATACCACTATCAGATTAGAGACATAAAGGAGACTAGACATCTACCACCCCACTACCACTATCATATTAGAGTCATAAAGGAGACATCTACCACCACACTACCACTATCAGATTAGAGCCATAAAGGAGACTAGACATCTACCACTATCAGATTAGAGCCATAAAAGAGACTAGACATCTACCACCACACTACCACTATCAGATCAGAGCCATAAAGGAGACTAGACATCTACCACTCCACTACCACTATCAGATTAGAACCATAAAGGAGACTAGACATCTACCACTATCAGATTAGAGACATAAAGGAGCCTAGACATCTACCACCCCACTACCACTATCAGATTAGAACCATAAAGGAGACTAGACATCTACCACTATCAGATTAGAGCCATAAAGGAGACTAGACATCTACCACTCCACTACCACTATCAGATTAGAACCATAAAGGAGACTAGACATCTACCACTATCAGATTAGAGACATAAAGGAGACTAGACACCTACCACCCCACTACCACTATCCGATTAGAGCCATAAAGGGGACATCTACCACTATAAGATTAGAGCCATAAAGGAGTCTTCTACCACCCCACTACCACTATCATATTAGAGCCATAAAGGGGACTAGACATCTACCACTATAAGATTAGAGCCATAAAGGAGACATCTACCACCACACTACCACTATCAGATTAGAACAATAAAGGAGAGTAGACATCTACCACTATCAGATTAGAGCCATAAAGGAGACTAGACATCTACCTCCAAACTACCACTATAAGATTAGAGCCATAAAGGAGACATCTACCACCCCACGACCACTATCAGATTAGAGATATAAAGGAGACTAGACATCTACCACTATCAGATTAGTTCCATAAAGGAGACTAGACATCTACCACTATCAGATTAGAGCCATAAAGGAGGCTAGACATCTACCACTATCAGATTAGAACCATAAAGGAGGCTAGACATCTACAACCCCACTACCACTATCAGATTAGAGACATAAAGTTGACTCGACATCTACCACCACACTACCACTATCAGATTAGAACCATAAAGGAGACTAGACATCTACCACTATCAGATTAGAGACATAAAGGAGCCTAGACATCTACCACCCCACTACCACTATCAGATTAGAACCATAAAGGAGACTAGACATCTACCACTATCAGATTAGAGCCATAAAGGAGACTAGACATCTACCACCCCACTATCACTATCAGATTAGAGACATAAAGGAGCCTAGACACCTACCACTATCAGATTAGAGCCATAAAGGAGACTAGACATCTACCACCACACTACCACTATCAGATTAGAGCCATAAAGGGGACATTTACCACTATAAGATTAGAGCCATAAAGGAATCTTCTACCACCCCACTACCACTATCATATTAGAGCCATAAAGGAGACTAGACATATACCACTATCAGATTAGAGACATAAAGGAGACTAGACATCTACCACCCCACTACCACTATCATATTAGAGTCATAAAGGAGACATCTACCACCACACTACCACTATCAGATTAGAGCCATAAAGGAGACTAGACATCTACCACTATCAGATTAGAGCCATAAAAGAGACTAGACATCTACCACCACACTACCACTATCAGATCAGAGCCATAAAGGAGACTAGACATCTACCACTCCACTACCACTATCAGATTAGAACCATAAAGGAGACTAGACATCTACCACTATCAGATTAGAGACATAAAGGAGCCTAGACATCTACCACCCCACTACCACTATCAGATTAGAACCATAAAGGAGACTAGACATCTACCACTATCAGATTAGAGCCATAAAGGAGACTAGACATCTACCACTCCACTACCACTATCAGATTAGAACCATAAAGGAGACTAGACATCTACCACTATCAGATTAGAGACATAAAGGAGACTAGACACCTACCACCCCACTACCACTATCCGATTAGAGCCATAAAGGGGACATCTACCACTATAAGATTAGAGCCATAAAGGAGTCTTCTACCACCCCACTACCACTATCATATTAGAGCCATAAAGGGGACTAGACATCTACCACTATAAGATTAGAGCCATAAAGGAGACATCTACCACCACACTACCACTATCAGATTAGAACAATAAAGGAGAGTAGACATCTACCACTATCAGATTAGAGCCATAAAGGAGACTAGACATCTACCTCCAAACTACCACTATAAGATTAGAGCCATAAAGGAGACATCTACCACCCCACGACCACTATCAGATTAGAGATATAAAGGAGACTAGACATCTACCACTATCAGATTAGTTCCATAAAGGAGTCATCTACCACTATCATATTAGAGCATATCTATGTTTTCTGTGAATTACTATGATAACATTTAGTTTAGTCACTAATACATCAGATAATGCTAACTATTTGTTTATGCTATTTTAACAACTAAAAAATACAAGATACAAATGTCAAGACTGTTCTTTTTGAAGTGCTGAATATAACAAGGAGACATCTACCACCACACTACCACTATCAGATTAGAACCATAAAGGAGACTAGACATCTACCACTATCAGATTAGAGCCATAAAGGAGACTAGACATCTACCACTATCAGATTAGAACCATAAAGAGACTAGACATCTACCACTATCAGATTAGAGCCATAAAGGAGGCTAGACATATACAACCCCACTACCAGTATCAGATTAGAGACATAAAAGAGCCTAGATATCTATCACCCAACTACCACTATGAGATTAGAGCCATAAAAAAGACTAGACATCTACCACCACACTACCACTATCAGATTAGAGCCATAAAGGAGACTAGACATCTACCTCCCCACTACCACTATCAGATTAGAGACATAAAGGAGACTAGACATCTACCACCCCACTACCACTATCAGATTAGAGCCATAAAGGAGACTAGACATCTACCTCCCCACTACCACTATCAGATTAGAGACATAAAGGAGACTAGACATCTACCACCCCACTACCACTATCATATTTAAGTCATAAAGGAGACTAGACATCTACCTCGCCACTACCACTATCAGATTAGAGACATTAAGAAGACTAGACATCTACCACCCCACTACCACTATCATATTAGAGTCATACATGAGACATCTACCACCACACTACCACTATCAGATTAGAGCCATAAAGGAGACTAGACATCTACCACTCCCCTACCACTATCAGATTAGAACCATAAAGGAGACTAGACATCTACCACTATCAGATTAGAGCCATAAAGGAGACTAGACATCTACCACTATCAGATTAGAGCCATAAAGGAGACTAGACATCTACCACCCCACTACCACTATCAGATTAGAGACATAAAGGAGACTAGACATCTACCACCCCAATACCACTATCAGATTAGAGATGAAGGAGACGAGACATCTACCTCCCCACTACCACTATCAGATTAGAGACATAAAGGAGACTAGACATCTACCACCCCACTACCACTATCATATTAGAGTCATAAAGGAGACATCTACCACCACACTACCACTATCAGATTAGAGCCATAAAGGAGACTAGACATCTACCACTATCAGATTAGAGCCATAAAAGAGACTAGACATCTACCACCACACTACCACTATCAGATCAGAGCCATAAAGGAGACTAGACATCTACCACTCCACTACCACTATCAGATTAGAACCATAAAGGAGACTAGACATCTACCACTATCAGATTAGAGACATAAAGGAGCCTAGACATCTACCACCCCACTACCACTATCAGATTAGAACTATAAAGGAGACTAGACATCTACCACTATCAGATTAGAGCCATAAAGGAGACTAGACATCTACCACTCCACTACCACTATCAGATTAGAACCATAAAGGAGACTAGACATCTACCACTATCAGATTAGACACATAAAGGAGACTAGACACCTACCACCCCACTACCATTATCAGATTAGAGCCATAAAGGGGACATCTACCACTATAAGATTAGAGCCATAAAGGAGTCTTCTACCACCCCACTACCACTATCATATTAGAGCCATAAAGGAGACTAGACATCTACCACTATAAGATTAGAGCCATAAAGGAGACATCTACCACCACACTACCACTATCAGATTAGAACAATAAAGGAGAGTAGACATCTACCACTATCAGATTAGAGCCATAAAGGAGACTAGACATCTACCTCCAAACTACCACTATAAGATTAGAGCCATAAAGGAGACATCTACCACCCCACGACCACTATCAGATTAGAGATATAAAGGAGACTAGACATCTACCACTATCAGATTAGTTCCACAAAGGAGTCATCTACCACTATCATATTAGAGCATATCTATGTTTTCTGTGAATTACTATGATAACATTTAGTTTAGTCACTAATACATCAGATAATGCTAACTATTTGTTTATGCTATTTTAACAACTAAAAAATACAAGATACAAATGTCAAGACTGTTCTTTTTGAAGTGCTGAATATAACAAGGAGACATCTACCACCACACTACCACTATCAGATTAGAACCATAAAGGAGACTAGACATCTACCACTATCAGATTAGAGCCATAAAGGAGACTAGACATCTACCACTATCAGATTAGAACCATAAAGAGACTAGACAACTACCACTATCAGATTAGAGCCATAAAGGAGGCTAGACATATACCACCCCACTACCACTATCATATTTGAGTCATAAAGGAGACTAGACATCTACCACCCCACTACCACTATCATATTAGAGACATTAAGAAGACTAGACATCTACCACCCCACTACCACTATCATATTAGAGTCATAAATGAGACATCTACCACCACACTACCACTATCAGATTAGAGCCATAAAGGAGACTAGACATCTACCACCCCACTACCACTATCATATTAGAGTCATAAAGGAGACATCTACCACCACACTACCACTATCAGATTAGAGCCATAAAGGAGACTAGACATCTACCACTATCAGATTAGAGCCATAAAAGAGACTAGACATCTACCACCACACTACCACTATCAGATCAGAGCCATAAAGGAGACTAGACATCTACCACTCCACTACCACTATCAGATTAGAACCATAAAGGAGACTAGACATCTACCACTATCAGATTAGAGACATAAAGGAGCCTAGACATCTACCACCCCACTACCACTATCAGATTAGAACTATAAAGGAGACTAGACATCTACCACTATCAGATTAGAGCCATAAAGGAGACTAGACATCTACCACTCCACTACCACTATCAGATTAGAACCATAAAGGAGACTAGACATCTACCACTATCAGATTAGAGACATAAAGGAGACTAGACACCTACCACCCCACTACCATTATCAGATTAGAGCCATAAAGGGGACATCTACCACTATAAAATTAGAGCCATAAAGGAGTCTTCTACCACCCCACTACCACTATCATATTAGAGCCATAAAGGAGACTAGACATCTACCACTATAAGATTAGAGCCATAAAGGAGACATCTACCAACACACTACCACTATCAGATTAGAACAATAAAGGAGAGTAGACATCTACCACTATCAGATTAGAGCCATAAAGGAGACTAGACATCTACCTCCAAACTACCACTATAAGATTAGAGCCATAAAGGAGACATCTACCACCCCACGACCACTATCAGATTAGAGATATAAAGGAGACTAGACATCTACCACTATCAGATTAGTTCCATAAAGGAGTCATCTACCACTATCATATTAGAGCATATCTATGTTTTCTGTGAATTACTATGATAACATTTAGTTTAGTCACTAATACATCAGATAATGCTAACTATTTGTTTATGCTATTTTAACAACTAAAAAATACAAGATACAAATGTCAAGACTGTTCTTTTTGAAGTGCTGAATATAACAAGGAGACATCTACCACCACACTACCACTATCAGATTAGAACCATAAAGGAGACTAGACATCTACCACTATCAGATTAGAGCCATAAAGGAGACTAGACATCTACCACTATCAGATTAGAACCATAAAGAGACTAGACATCTACCACTATCAGATTAGAGCCATAAAGGAGGCTAGACATATACAACCCCACTACCACTATCAGATTAGAGACATAAAAGAGCCTAGATATCTATCACCCAACTACCACTATGAGATTAGAGCCATAAAAAAGACTAGACATCTACCACCACACTACCACTATAAGATTAGAGCCATAAAGGAGTCTTCTACCACCCCACTACCACTATCATATTAGAGCCATAAAGGAGACTAGACATCTACCACTATAAGATTAGAGCCATAAAGGAGACATCTACCACCACACTACCACTATCAGATTAGAACAATAAAGGAGAGTAGACATCTACCACTATCAGATTAGAGCCATAAAGGAGACTAGACATCTACCTCCAAACTACCACTATAAGATTAGAGCCATAAAGGAGACATCTACCACCCCACGACCACTATCAGATTAGAGATATAAAGGAGACTAGACATCTACCACTATCAGATTAGTTCCACAAAGGAGTCATCTACCACTATCATATTAGAGCATATCTATGTTTTCTGTGAATTACTATGATAACATTTAGTTTAGTCACTAATACATCAGATAATGCTAACTATTTGTTTATGCTATTTTAACAACTAAAAAATACAAGATACAAATGTCAAGACTGTTCTTTTTGAAGTGCTGAATATAACAAGGAGACATCTACCACCACACTACCACTATCAGATTAGAACCATAAAGGAGACTAGACATCTACCACTATCAGATTAGAGCCATAAAGGAGACTAGACATCTACCACTATCAGATTAGAACCATAAAGAGACTAGACAACTACCACTATCAGATTAGAGCCATAAAGGAGGCTAGACATATACAACCCCACTACCACTATCAGATTAGAGCCATAAAGGAGACTAGACATCTACCTCCTCACTACCACTATCAGATTAGAGACATAAAGGAGACTAGACATCTACCACCCCACTACCACTATCAGATTAGAGCCATAAAGGAGACTAGACATCTACCTCCCCACTACCACTATAAGATTAGAGACATAAAGGAGACTAGACATCTACCACCCCACTACCACTATCATATTTGAGTCATAAAGGAGACTAGACATCTACCTGCCACTACCACTATCATATTAGAGTCATAAAGGAGACATCTACCACCACACTACCACTATCAGATTAGAGCCATAAAGGAGACTAGACATCTACCACTATCAGATTAGAGCCATAAAAGAGACTAGACATCTACCACCACACTACCACTATCAGATCAGAGCCATAAAGGAGACTAGACATCTACCACTCCACTACCACTATCAGATTAGAACCATAAAGGAGACTAGACATCTACCACTATCAGATTAGAGACATAAAGGAGCCTAGACATCTACCACCCCACTACCACTATCAGATTAGAACTATAAAGGAGACTAGACATCTACCACTATCAGATTAGAGCCATAAAGGAGACTAGACATCTACCACTCCACTACCACTATCAGATTAGAACCATAAAGGAGACTAGACATCTACCACTATCAGATTAGAGACATAAAGGAGACTAGACACCTACCACCCCACTACCATTATCAGATTAGAGCCATAAAGGGGACATCTACCACTATAAGATTAGAGCCATAAAGGAGTCTTCTACCACCCCACTACCACTATCATATTAGAGCCATAAAGGAGACTAGACATCTACCACTATAAGATTAGAGCCATAAAGGAGACATCTACCAACACACTACCACTATCAGATTAGAACAATAAAGGAGAGTAGACATCTACCACTATCAGATTAGAGCCATAAAGGAGACTAGACATCTACCTCCAAACTACCACTATAAGATTAGAGACATAAAGGAGACTAGACATCTACCACCCCACTACCACTATCAGATTAGAGCCATAAAGGAGACATCTACCTCCCCACTACCACTATAAGATTAGAGACATAAAGGAGACTAGACATCTACCACCCCACTACCACTATCATATTTGAGTCATAAAGGAGACTAGACATCTACCTGCCACTACCACTATCATATTAGAGTCATAAATGAGACATCTACCACCACACTACCACTATCAGATTAGAGCCATAAAGGAGACTAGACATCTACCACTATCAGATCAGAGCCATAAAGGAGACTAGACATCTACCACTCCCCTACCACTATCAGATTAGAACCATAAAGGAGACTAGACATCTACCACTATCAGATTAGAGCCATAAAGGAGGCTAGACATCTACCACTATCAGATTAGAGCCATAAAGGAGACTAGACATCTACCACTATCAGATTAGAGCCATAAAGGAGACTAGACATCTACCACCCCACTACCACTATCAGATTAGAGACATAAAGGAGACTAGACATCTACCACCCCAATACCACTATCAGATTAGAGATGAAGGAGACGAGACATCTACCTCCCCACTACCACTATCAGATTAGAGACATAAAGGAGACTAGACATCTACCACCCCACTACCACTATCATATTAGAGTCATAAAGGAGACATCTACCACCACACTACCACTATCAGATTAGAGCCATAAAGGAGACTAGACATCTACCACTATCAGATTAGAGCCATAAAAGAGACTAGACATCTACCACCACACTACCACTATCAGATCAGAGCCATAAAGGAGACTAGACATCTCCCACTCCACTACCACTATCAGATTAGAACCATAAAGGAGGCTAGACATCTACCACTATCAGATTAGAGACATAAAGGAGCCTAGACATCTACCACCCCACTACCACTATCAGATTAGAACCATAAAGGAGACTAGACATCTACCACTATCAGATTAGAGCCATAAAGGAGACTAGACATCTACCACTCCACTACCACTATCAGATTAGAACCATAAAGGAGACTAGACATCTACCACTATCAGATTAGAGACATAAAGGAGACTAGACACCTACCACCCCACTACCACTATCAGATTAGAGCCATAAAGGGGACATCTACCACTATAATGTTAGAGCCATAAAGGAGTCTTCTACCACCCCACTACCACTATCATATTAGAGCCATAAAGGAGACTAGACATCTACCACTATAAGATTAGAGCCATAAAGGAGACATCTACCACCACACTACCACTATCAGATTAGAACAATAAAGGAGAGTAGACATCTACCACTATCAGATTAGAGCCATAAAGGAGACTAGATATCTACCTCCAAACTACCACTATAAGATTAGAGCCATAAAGGAGACATCTACCACCCCACGACCACTATCAGATTAGAGATATAAAGGAGTCATCTACCACTATCATATTAGAGCATATCTATGTTTTCTGTGAATTACTATGATAACATTTAGTTTAGTCACTAATACATCAGATAATGCTAACTATTTGTTTATGCTATTTTAACAACTAAAAAATACAAGATACAAATGTCAAGACTGTTCTTTTTGAAGTGCTGAATATAACAAGGAGACATCTACCACCACACTACCACTATCAGATTAGAACCATAAAGGAGACTAGACATCTACCACTATCAGATTAGAGCCATAAAGGAGACTAGACATCTACCACTATCAGATTAGAACCATAAAGAGACTAGACAACTACCACTATCAGATTAGAGCCATAAAGGAGGCTAGACATATACAACCCCACTACCACTATCAGATTAGAGACATAAAAGAGCCTAGATATCTATCACCCAACTACCACTATGAGATTAGAGCCATAAAAAAGACTAGACATCTACCACCCCACTACCACTATCAGATTAGAGCCATAAAGGAGACTAGACATCTACCTCCCCACTACCACTATCAGATTAGAGACATAAAGGAGACTAGACATCTACCACCCCACTACCACTATCAGATCAGAGCCATAAAGGAGACTAGACATCTACCACCCCACTACCACTATCAGATTAGAACCATAAAGGAGACTAGACATCTACCACTATCAGATTAGAGCCATAAAGGAGACTAGACATCTACCACTCCACTACCACTATCAGATTAGAACCATAAAGGAGACTAGACATCTACCACTATCAGATTAGAGACATAAAGGAGACTAGACACCTACCACCCCACTACCACTATCAGATTAGAGCCATAAAGGGGACATCTACCACTATAATGTTAGAGCCATAAAGGAGTCTTCTACCACCCCACTACCACTATCATATTAGAGCCATAAAGGAGACTAGACATCTACCACTATAAGATTAGAGCCATAAAGGAGACATCTACCACCACACTACCACTATCAGATTAGAACAATAAAGGAGAGTAGACATCTACCACTATCAGATTAGAGCCATAAAGGAGACTAGACATCTACCTCCAAACTACCACTATAAGATTAGAGCCATAAAGGAGACATCTACCACCCCACGACCACTATCAGATTAGAGATATAAAGGAGTCATCTACCACTATCATATTAGAGCATATCTATGTTTTCTGTGAATTACTATGATAACATTTAGTTTAGTCACTAATACATCAGATAATGCTAACTATTTGTTTATGCTATTTTAACAACTAAAAAATACAAGATACAAATGTCAAGACTGTTCTTTTTGAAGTGCTGAATATAACAAGGAGACATCTACCACCACACTACCACTATCAGATTAGAACCATAAAGGAGACTAGACATCTACCACTATCAGATTAGAGCCATAAAGGAGACTAGACATCTACCACTATCAGATTAGAACCATAAAGAGACTAGACAACTACCACTATCAGATTAGAGCCATAAAGGAGGCTAGACATATACAACCCCACTACCACTATCAGATTAGAGACATAAAAGAGCCTAGATATCTATCACCCAACTACCACTATGAGATTAGAGCCATAAAAAAGACTAGACATCTACCACCCCACTACCACTATCAGATTAGAGCCATAAAGGAGACTAGACATCTACCTCCCCACTACCACTATCAGATTAGAGACATAAAGGAGACTAGACATCTACCACCCCACTACCACTATCATATTTGAGTCATAAAGGAGACTAGACATCTACCTGCCACTACCACTATCAGATTAGAGACATTAAGAAGACTAGACATCTACCACCCCACTACCACTATCATATTAGAGTCATAAATGAGACATCTACCACCACACTACCACTATCAGATTAGAGCCATAAAGGAGACTAGACATCTACCACTATCAGATCAGAGCCATAAAGGAGACTAGACATCTACCACTCCCCTACCACTATCAGATTAGAACCATAAAGGAGACTAGACATCTACCACTATCAGATTAGAGCCATAAAGGAGACTAGACATCTACCACTATCAGATTAGAGACATAAAGGAGCCTAGACACCTACCACCCCACTACCACTATCAGATTAGAGCCATAAAGGGGACATTTACCACTATAAGATTAGAGCCATAAAGGAGTCTTCTACCACCCCACTACCACTATCATATTAGAGCCATAAAGGAGACTAGACATCTACCACTATAAGATTAGAGCCATAAAGGAGACATCTACCACCCCACGACCACTATCAGATTAGAGCCATAAAGGAGACTAGACATCTACCTCCCCACTACCACTATCAGATTAGAGACATAAAGGAGACTAGACATCTACCACCCCACTACCACTATCATATTTGAGTCATAAAGGAGACTAGACATCTACCTGCCACTACCACTATCAGATTAGAGACATTAAGAAGACTAGACATCTACCACCCCACTACCACTATCATATTAGAGTCATAAATGAGACATCTACCACCACACTACCACTATCAGATTAGAGCCATAAAGGAGACTAGACATCTACCACTATCAGATCAGAGCCATAAAGGAGACTAGACATCTACCACTCCCCTACCACTATCAGATTAGAACCATAAAGGAGACTAGACATCTACCACTATAAGATTAGAGCCATAAAGGAGACTAGACATCTACCACTATCAGATTAGAGACATAAAGGAGCCTAGACACCTACCACCCCACTACCACTATCAGATTAGAGCCATAAAGGGGACATTTACCACTATAAGATGAGAGCCATAAAGGAGTCTTCTACCACCCCACTACCACTATCATATTAGAGCCATAAAGGAGACTAGACATCTACCACTATAAGATTAGAGCCATAAAGGAGACATCTACCACCCCACGACCACTATCAGATTAGAGACATATTGGAGACTAGACATCTACCACTATCAGATTAGTTCCATAAAGGAGTCATCTACCACCCCTCTACCACTATCATATTAGAGCCATAAAGGAGTCATCTACCACTATCATATTAGAGCCTATCTATGTTTTCTGTGAATTACTATGATAACATTTAGTTTAGTCACTAATACATCAGATAATGCTAACTATTTGTTTATGCTATTTTAACAACTAAAAAATACATGATACAAATGTCAAGAATGTTCTTTTTGAAGTGCTGAATATAACAAGGAGACATCTACCACCACACTACCACTATCAGATTAGAACCATAAAGGAGACTAGACATCTACCACTATCAGATTAGAACCATAAAGGAGACTAGACATCTACCACTATCAGATTAGAACCATAAAGGAGACTAGACATCTACCACTATCAGATTAGAGCCATAAGGGAGGCTAGACATCTACAACCCCACTACCACTATCAGATTAGAGACATAAAAGAGCCTAGATATCTATCACCCAACTACCACTATGAGATTAGAGCCATAAAAAAGACTAGACATCTACCACCACACTAACACTATCAGATTAGAGCCATAAAGGAGACTAGACATCTACCTCCCCACTACCACTATCAGATTAGAGACATAAAGGAGACTAGACATCTACCACCCCACTACCACTATCAGATTAGAGCCATAAAGGAGACTAGACATCTACCTCCCCACTACCACTGTCAGATTAGAGACATAAAGGAGACTAGACATCTACCACCCCACTACCACTATCATATTTGAGTCATAAAGGAGACTAGACATCTACCTCGCCACTACAACTATCAGATTAGAGACATAAAGGAGACTAGACATCTACCACCCCACTACCACTATCATATTAGAGTCATAAATGAGACATCTACCACCACACTAACACTATCAGATTAGAGCCATAAAGGAGACTAGACATCTACCTCCCCACTACCACTATCAGATTAGAGACATAAAGGAGACTAGACATCTACCACCCCACTACCACTATCAGATTAGAGCCATAAAGGAGACTAGACATCTACCTCCCCACTACCACTATCAGATTAGAGACATAAAGTAGACTAGACATCTACCACCCCACTACCACTATCATATTAGAGTCATAAATGAGACATCTACCACCACACTACCACTATCAGATTAGAGCCATAAAGGAGAATCGACATCTACCACTATCAGATCAGAGCCATAAAGGAGACTAGACATCTACCACTCCCCTACCACTATCAGATTAGAACCATAAAGGAGACTAGACATCTACCACTATCAGATTAGAGACATAAAGGAGCCTACACATCTACCACCCCACTAGCACTATCAGATTAGAGCCATAAAGGGGACATCTACCACTATCAGATTAGAGCCATAAAGAAATCTTCTACCACCCCACTACCACTATCAGATTAGAGACATAAAGGAGCCTAGATATCTACCACCCCACTACCACTATCAGATTAGAGCCATAAAGGGGACATCTACCACTATCAGATTAGAGCCATAAAGAAATCTTCTACCACCCCACTACCACTATCAGATTAGAGCCATAAAGGAGACTAGACATCTACCACCCCACTACCACTATCAGAATAGAGCCATAAAGCAGACTAGACATCAACCTCCCCACTACCACTATCATATTAGAGTCATAAAGGAGACATCTACCACCACACTACCACTATCAGATTAGAGCCATAAAGGAGACTAGACATCTACCACCCCACTACCACTATCAGATTAGAGCCATAGAGGAGACTAGACATTTACCACTATCAGATTAGAGCCATAAAGGAGGCTAGACATATACCACCCCACTACCACTATCAGATTAGAGCCATAAAGGGGACATCTACCACTATCAGATTAGAGCCATAAAGGAATCTTCTACCACCCCACTACCACTATCAGTTTAGAGCCATAAAGGAGACATCTACCACCCCACTACCACTATCAGATTAGAGCCATAAAGGAGACTAAACATCTACCACCCCACTACCACTATCAGTTTAGAGTCATAAAGGAGACATCTAACACCACACTACCACTATCAGATTAGAGCCATAAAGGAGACTAGACATCTACCACCCCACTACCACTATCAGATTAGAGCCATAGAGGAGACTAGACATCTACCACTATCAGATTAGAGCCATAAAGGAGGCTAGACATATACCACCCCACTACCACTATCAGCTTAGAGCCATAAAGGGGACATCTACCACTATCAGATTAGAGCCATAAAGGAATCTTCTACCACCCCACTACCACTATCAGATTAGAGCCATAAAGGAGACTAGACATCTACCACCCCACTGCCACTATGAGATTAGAGCCATAAAGCAGACTAGACATCTACCTCTCCACTACCACTATCATATTAGAGTAATAAAGGAGACATCTACCACCACACTACCACTATCAGATTAGAGCCATGAAGGAGACTAGACATCTACCACTATCAGATCAGAGCCATAATGGAGACTAGACATCTACCACCCCACTACCACTATCAGATTAGAACCATAAAGGAGACTAGACATCTACCACTCTCAGATTAGAGACATAAAGGAGCCTAGACATCTACCACTATCAGATTAGAGCTATAAAGGAGGCTAGACATCTACAACCCCACTACCACTATCAGATTAGAGACATAAAGGAGCCTAGACACCTACCACCCCACTACCACTATCAGATTAGAACCATAAAGGGGACATCTACCACTATCAGATTAGAGCCATAAAGGAATCTTCTACCACCCCACTACCACTATCAGTTTAGAGCCATAAAGGAGACATCTACCACCACACTACCACTATCAGATTAGAGACATAAAGGAGCCTAGATATCTACCACCCCACTACCACTATCAGATTAGAGCCATAAAGGAGACTAGACATCTACCACCCCACTACCACTATCAGAATAGAGCCATAAAGCAGACTAAACATCTACCTCCCCACTACCACTCTCATATTAGAGTCATAAAGGAGACATCTACCACCACACTACCACTATCAGATTAGAGCCATAAAGGAGACTAGACATCTACCACCCCACTACCACTATCAGATTAGAGCCATAGAGGAGACTAGACATCTACCACTATCAGATTAGAGCCATAAAGGAGGCTAGACATATACCACCCCACTACCACTATCAGCTTAGAGCCATAAAGGGGACATCTACCACTATCAGATTAGAGCCATAAAGGAATATTCTACCACCCCACTACCACTATCAGATTAGAGCCATAAAGGAGACTAGACATCTACCACCCCACTGCCACTATGAGATTAGAGCCATAAAGCAGACTAGACATCTACCACCCCACTACCACTATCATATTAGAGTAATAAAGGAGACATCTACCACCACACTACCACTATCAGATTAGAGCCATGAAGGAGACTAGACATCTACCACTATCAGATCAGAGCCATAATGGAGACTAGACATCTACCACCCCACTACCACTATCAGATTAGAACCATAAAGGAGACTAGACATCTACCACTCTCAGATTAGAGACATAAAGGAGCCTAGACATCTACCACTATCAGATTAGAGCTATAAAGGAGGCTAGACATCTACAACCCCACTACCACTATCAGATTAGAGACATAAAGGAGCCTAGACACCTACCACCCCACTACCACTATCAGATTAGAACCATAAAGGGGACATCTACCACTATCAGATTAGAGCCATAAAGGAATCTTCTACCACCCCACTACCACTATCAGTTTAGAGCCATAAAGGAGACATCTACCACCACACTACCACTATCAGATTAGAGACATAAAGGAGCCTAGATATCTACCACCCCACTACCACTATCAGATTAGAGCCATAAAGGAGACTAGACATCTACCACCCCACTACCACTATCAGAATAGAGCCATAAAGCAGACTAAACATCTACCTCCCCACTACCACTCTCATATTAGAGTCATAAAGGAGACATCTACCACCACACTACCACTATCAGATTAGAGCCATAAAGGAGACTAGACATCTACCACCCCACTACCACTATCAGATTAGAGCCATAGAGGAGACTAGACATCTACCACTATCAGATTAGAGCCATAAAGGAGGCTAGACATATACCACCCCACTACCACTATCAGCTTAGAGCCATAAAGGGGACATCTACCACTATCAGATTAGAGCCATAAAGGAATATTCTACCACCCCACTACCACTATCAGATTAGAGCCATAAAGGAGACTAGACATCTACCACCCCACTGCCACTATGAGATTAGAGCCATAAAGCAGACTAGACATCTACCTCTCCACTACCACTATCATATTAGAGTCATAAAGGAGACATCTACCACCACACTACCACTATCAGATTAGAGCCATGAAGGAGACTAGACATCTACCACTATCAGATCAGATCCATAATGGAGACTACACATCTACCACCCCACTACCACTATCAGATTAGAACCATAAAGGAGACTAGACATCTAACACTCTCAGATTAGAGACATAAAGGAGCCTAGACATCTACCACTATCAGATTAGAGCTATAAAGGAGGCTAGACATCTACAACCCCACTACCACTATCAGATTAGAGACATAAAGGAGCCTAGACACCTACCACCCCACTACCACTATCAGATTAGAGCCATAAAGGGGACATCTACCACTATAAGATTAGGGCCATGAAGGAATCTTCTACCACCACACTACCACTATCATATTAGAGCCATAAAGGAGACATCTACCAACACACTACCAATATCAGATTAGAGCCATAAAGGAGACTAGACATCTACCACTATCAGATTAGAGCCATAAAGGATACTAGACATCTACCACCCCACTACCACTATCAGATTAGAACCATAAAGGAGACTAGACATCTACCACTATCGGATTAGAGCCATAAAGGAGACTAGACATCTACCACTATCAGATTAGAGCCATAAAGGAGTCATCTACCACTATCATATTAGAGCCATAAAGGAGACATCTACCACAACACTACCACTATCAGATAAGAACCATAAAGGAGAGTAGACATCTACCACTATCAGATTAGAGCCATAAAGGAGACTAGACATCTACCTCCCCACTACCACCATCAGATTATAGACATAAAGGAGACTAGACATCTACCACCCCACTTCCACTATGAGATTAGAGCCATAAAGCAGACTAGACATCTACCACCCCACTACCACTATCAGTTTAGAGCCATAAAGGAGACATCTACCACCCCACTACCACTATCAGATTAGAGCCATAAAGGAGACATCTACCACCCCACTGCCACTATGAGATTAGAGCCATAAAGCAGACTAGACATCTACCTCTCCACTAGCACTATCATATTAGAGTCATAAAGGAGACATCTACCACCACACTACCACTATCAGATTAGAGCCATAAAGGAGACTAGACATCTACCACTATCAGATCAGAGCCATAAAGGAGACTAGACATCTACAACCCCACTACCACTATCAGATTAGAGACATAAAGGGGACATCTTCCACCCCACTACCACTATCAGATTAGAGCCATAAATGAGTCATCTACCACCACACTACCACTATCAGATTAGAACCATAAAGGGGACATCTACCACTATCAGATTAGAGCCATAAAGGAGACTAGACATCTACCAACCCCACTACCACTATCAGATTAGAGCCATAAAGGGGACATCTTCCACCCCACTACCACTATCAGATTAGAGCCATAAATGAGTCATCTACCACCACACTACCACTATCAGATTAGAACCATAAAGGGGACATCTACCACTATCAGATTAGAGCCATAAAGGAGACTAGACATCTACCACTATCAGATTAGAGCCATAAAGGAGACATCTACCACCCCACTACCACCATCAGATTAGAGCCATAAAGGAGGCTACACATCTACCAACCCCACTACCACTATCAGATTAGAGCCATAAAGGAGACTAGACATCTACCACTATCAGATTAGAGCCACAAAGGAGACATCTACAACCCCACTACCACTATCAGATTAGAGACATATAGGAGCCTACACATCTACCACCCCACTACCACTATCAGATTAGAGCCATAAAGGGGACATCTACCACTATCAGATTAGAGCCATAAAGGAATCTTCTACCACCCCACTACCACTATCAGTTTAGAGCCATAAAGGAGACATCTACCACCACACTACCACTATCAGATTAGAGACATAAAGGAGCCTAGATATCTACCACCCCACTACCACTATCAGATTAGAGCCATAAAGGAGACTAGACATCTACCACCCCACTACCACTATCAGAATAGAGCCATAAAGCAGACTAGACATCTACCTCCCCACTACCACTATCAGATTAGAGCCATAGAGGAGACTAGACATCTACCACTATCATATTAGAGTCATAAAGGAGACATCTACCACCACACTACCACTATCAGATTAGAGCCATAAAGGAGACTAGACATCTACCACCCCACTACCACTATCAGATTAGAGCCATAGAGGAGACTAGACATCTACCACTATCAGATTAGAGCCATAAAGGAGGCTAGACATATACCACCCCACCACCACTATCAGATTAGAGCCATAAAGGGGACATCTACCACTATCAGATTAGAGCCATAAAGGAATCTTCTACCACCCCACTACCACTATCAGTTTAGAGCCATAAAGGAGACATCTACCACCCCACTACCACTATCAGATTAGAGCCATAAAGGAGACTAGACATCTACCACCCCACTGCCACTATGAGATTAGAGCCATAAAGCAGACTAGACATCTACCTCTCCACTACCACTATCATATTAGAGTCATAAAGGAGACATCTACCACCACACTACCACTATCAGATTAGAGCCATAAAGGAGACTAGACATCTACCACTATCAGATCAGAGCCATAATGGAGACTAGACATCTACCACCCCACTACCACTATCAGATTAGAACCATAAAGGAAACTAGACATCTACCACTCTCAGATTAGAGACATAAAGGAGCCTAGACATCTACCACTATCAGATTAGAGCTATAAAGGAGGCTAGACATCTACAACCCCACTACCACTATCAGATTAGAGACATAAAGTAGCCTACACATCTACCACCCCACTACCACTATCAGATTAGAGACATAAAGGGGACATCTACCACTATCAGATTAGAGCCATAAAGGAATCTTCTACCACCCCACTACCACTATCAGTTTAGAGCCATAAAGGAGACATCTACCACCACACTACCACTATCAGATTAGAGACATAAAGGAGCATAGATATCTACCACCCCACTACCACTATCAGATTAGAGCCATAGAGGAGACTAGACATCTACCACTATCAGATTAGAGCCATAAAGGAGGCTAGACATATACCACCCCACTACCACTATCAGATTAGAGCCATAAAGGGGACATCTACCACTATCAGATTAGAGCCATAAAGGAATCTTCTACCACCCCACTACCACTATCAGTTTAGAGCCATAAAGGAGACATCTACCACCCCACTACCACTATCAGATTAGAGCCATAAAGGAGACTAGACATCTACCACCCCACTGCCACTATGAGATTAGAGCCATAAAGCAGACTAGACATCTACCTCTCCACTACCACTATCATATTAGAGTCATAAAGGAGACATCTACCACCACACTACCACTATCAGATTAGAGCCATAAAGGAGACTAGACATCTACCACTATCAGATCAGAGCCATAATGGAGACTAGACATCTACCACCCCACTACCACTATCAGATTAGAATCATAAAGGAGACTAGACATCTACCACTCTCAGATTAGAGACATAAAGGAGCCTAGACATCTACCACTATCAGATTAGAGCTATAAAGGAGGCTAGACATCTACAACCCCACTACCACTATCAGATTAGAGACATAAAGGAGCCTAGACACCTACCACCCCACTACCACTATCAGATTAGAGCCATAAAGGAGACATCTACCACCACACTACCAATATCAGATTAGAGCCATAAAGGAGACTAGACATCTACCACTATCAGATTAGAGCCATAAAGGATACTAGACATCTACCATCCCACTACCACTATCAGATTAGAACCATAAAGGAGACTAGACATCTACCACTATCGGATTAGAGCCATAAAGGAGACTAGACATCTACCACTATCAGATTAGAGCCATAAAGGAGTCATCTAACACTATCATATTAGAGCCATAAAGGAGACATCTACCACAACACTACCACTATCAGATAAGAACCATAAAGGAGAGTAGACATCTACCACTATCAGATTAGAGCCATAAAGGAGACTAGACATCTACCTCCCCACTACCACCATCAGATTATAGACATAAAGGAGACTAGACATCTACCACCCCACTGCCACTATGAGATTAGAGCCATAAAGCAGACTAGACATCTACCACCCCACTACCACTATCAGTTTAGAGCCATAAAGGAAACATCTACCACCCCACTACCACTATCAGATTAGAGCCATAAAGGAGACATCTACCACCCCACTGCCACTATGAGATTAGAGCCATAAAGCAGACTAGACATCTACCTCTCCACTAGCACTATCATATTAGAGTCATAAAGGAGACATCTACCACCACACTACCACTATCAGATTAGAGCCATAAAGGAGACTAGACATCTACCACCCCACTACCACTATCAGATTAGAACCATAAAGGAGACTAGACATCTACCACTATCAGATCAGAGCCATAATGGAGACTAGACATCTACCACCCCACTACCACTATCAGATTAGAACCATAAAGGAGACTAGACATCTACCACTATCAGATTAGAGCTATAAAGGAGGCTAGACATCTACAACCCCACTACCACTATCAGATTAGAGACATAAAGGAGCCTAGACACCTAGCACCCCACTACCACTATCAGATTAGAGCCATAAAGGGGACATCTACCACTATAAGATTAGAGCCATGAAGGAGTCTTCTACCACCACACTACCACTATCATATTAGAGCCATAAAGGAGTCATCTGCCACCACACTACCACTATCAGATTAGAGCCATAAAGGAGACTAGACATCTACCACTATCAGATTAGAGCCATAAAGGATACTAAACATCTACCACCCCACTACCACTATCAGATTAGAACCATAAAGGAGACTAGACATCTACCACTATCGGATTAGAGCCATAAAGGAGACTAGACATCTACCACTATCAGATTAGAGCCATAAAGGAGTCATCTACCACTATCATATTAGAGCCATAAAGGAGACATCTACCACAACACTACAACTATCAGATAAGAACCATAAAGGAGAGTAGACATCTACCACTATCAGATTAGAGCCATAAAGGAGACTAGACATCTACCTCCCCACTACCACTATCAGATTAGAACCATAAAGGAGACTAGACATCTACCACTATCAGATTAGAGCTATAAAGGAGGCTAGACATCTACAACCCCACTACCACTATCAGATTAGAGACATAAAGGAGCCTAGACACCTACCACTATCAGATTAGAGCCATAAATGAGACTAGACATCTACCACCCCACTACCACTATCAGATTAGAGACATAAAGGAGTCATCTACCACCCCACTAACACTATCAGAGTAGAGCCCTAAAGCAGACTAGACATCTACCACTATCAGATTAGAGCCATAAAGTAGTAATCTACAACTATCAGATTAGAGCCATAAAGGAGTCATCTACCACTATCAGGGTAGAGCCATAAAGGAGACTAGACATCTACCACGATCAGATTAGTTCCATAAAGGAGACATCTACCACCCCTCTACCACTATCATATTAGAGCCATAAAGGAGTCATCTACCACCACACTACCACTATCAGATTAGAGCCATAAAGGAGTCATCTACCACTATCATATTAGAGCCATAAAGGAGTCATCTACCACTATCATATTAGAGCCATAATAGAGACTAGACATCTACCACCCCACTACCACTATCAGATTAGAACCATAAAGGAGACTAGACATCTACCACTATCAGATTAGAGCTATAAAGGAGGCTAGACATCTACAACCCCACTACCACTATCAGATTAGAGACATAAAGGAGCCTAGACACCTACCACTATCAGATTAGAGCCATAAAGGAGATATCTACCACCCCACTACCACCATCAGATTAGAGCCATAAAGGAGGCTAGACATCTACAACCCCACTACCACTATCAGATTAGAGACATAAAGGAGCCTACACATCTACCACCCCACTACCACTATCAGATTAGAGCCATAAAGGGGACATCTACCACTATCAGATTAGAGCCATAAAGGAATCTTCTACCACCCCACTACCACTATCAGTTTAGAGCCATAAAGGAGACATCTACCACCACACTACCACTATCAGATTAGAGACATAAAGGAGCCTAGATATCTACCACACCACTACCACTATCAGATTAGAGCCATAAAGGAGACTAGACATCTACCACCCCACTACCACTATCAGATTAGAACCATAAAGGAGACTAGACATCTACCACTATCAGATTAGAGCCATAAATGAGACTAGACATCTACCACCCCACTACCACTATCAGATTAGAGACATAAAGGAGTCATCTACCACCCCACTAACACTATCAGAGTAGAGCCCTAAAGCAGACTAGACATCTACCACTATCAGATTAGAGCCATAAAGTAGTAATCTACAACTATCAGATTAGAGCCATAAAGGAGTCATCTACCACTATCAGGGTAGAGCCATAAAGGAGACTAGACATCTACCACGATCAGATTAGTTCCATAAAGGAGACATCTACCACCCCTCTACCACTATCATATTAGAGCCATAAAGGAGTCATCTACCACCACACTACCACTATCAGATTAGAGCCATAAAGGAGTCATCTACCACTATCATATTAGAGCCATAAAGGAGTCATCTACCACTATCATATTAGAGCCATAATAGAGACTAGACATCTACCACCCCACTACCACTATCAGATTAGAACCATAAAGGAGACTAGACATCTACCACTATCAGATTAGAGCTATAAAGGAGGCTAGACATCTACAACCCCACTACCACTATCAGATTAGAGACATAAAGGAGCCTAGACACCTACCACTATCAGATTAGAGCCATAAAGGAGATATCTACCACCCCACTACCACCATCAGATTAGAGCCATAAAGGAGGCTAGACATCTACAACCCCACTACCACTATCAGATTAGAGACATAAAGGAGCCTACACATCTACCACCCCACTACCACTATCAGATTAGAGCCATAAAGGGGACATCTACCACTATCAGATTAGAGCCATAAAGGAATCTTCTACCACCCCACTACCACTATCAGTTTAGAGCCATAAAGGAGACATCTACCACCACACTACCACTATCAGATTAGAGACATAAAGGAGCCTAGATATCTACCACACCACTACCACTATCAGATTAGAGCCATAAAGGAGACTAGACATCTACCACCCCACTACCACTATCAGAATAGAGCCATAAAGCAGACTAGACATCTACCACCACACTACCACTATCAGATTAGAGCCATAAAGGAGACTAGACATCTACCACCCCACTACCACTATCAGATTAGAGCCATAGGGGAGACTAGACATCTACCACTATCAGATTAGAGCCATAAAGGAGGCTAGACATATACCACCCCACTACCACTATCAGATTAGAGCCATAAAGGGGACATCTACCAATATCAGATTAGAGCCATAAAGGAATCTTCTACCACCCCACTACCACTATCAGTTTAGAGCCATAAAGGAGACATCTACCACCCCACTACCACTATCAGATTAGAGCCATAAAGGAGACTAGACATCTACCACCCCACTGCCACTATGAGATTAGAGCCATAAAGCAGACTAGACATCTACCTCTCCACTACCACTATCATATTAGAGCCATAAAGGAATCTTCTACCACCCCATTACCACTATCAGTTTAGAGCCATAAAGGAGACATCTACCACCACACTACCACTATCAGATTAGAGCCATAAAGGAGACTAGACATCTACCACTCTCAGATTAGAGACATAAAGGAGCCTAGACATCTACCACTATAAGATTAGAGCTATAAAGGAGGCTAGACATCTACAACACCACTACCGCTATCAGATTAGAGACATAAAGGAGCCTAGACACCTACCACCCCACTACCACTATCAGATTAGAGCCATAAAGTGGACATCTACCACTATAAGATTAGAGCCATGAAGGAGTCTTCTACCACCACACTACCACTATCATATTAGAGCCATAAAGGAGACATCTACCACCACACTACCACTATCAGATTAGAGCCATAAAGGAGACTAGACATCTACCACTATCAGATTAGAGCCATAAAGGATACTAGACATCTACCACCCCACTACCACTATCAGATTAGAACCATAAAGGAGACTAGACATCTACCACTATCGGATTAGAGCCATAAAGGAGACTAGACATCTACCACTATCAGATTAGAGCCATAAAGGAGTCATCTACCACTATCATATTAGAGCCATAAAGGAGACATCTACCACAACACTACCACTATCAGATAAGAACCATAAAGGAGAGTAGACATCTACCACTATCAGATTAGAGCCATAAAGGAGACTAGACATCTACCTCCCCACTACCACCATCAGATTATAGACATAAAGGAGACTAGACATCTACCACCCCACTGCCACTATGAGATTAGAACCATAAAGCAGACTAGACATCTACCACCCCACTACCACTATCAGTTTAGAGCCATAAAGGAGACATCTACCACCCCACTACCACTATCAGATTAGAGCCATAAAGGAAACATCTACCACCCCACTGCCACTATGAGATTAGAGCCATAAAGCAGACTAGACATCTACCTCTCCACTAGCACTATCATATTAGAGTCATAAAGGAGACATCTACCACCACACTACCACTATCAGATTAGAGCCATAAAGGAGACTAGACATCTACCACTATCAGATCAGAGCCATAATGGAGACTAGACATCTACCATCCCACTACCACTATCATATTAGAACCATAAAGGAGACTAGACATCTACCACTCTCAGATTAGAGACATAAAGGAGCCTAGACATCTACCACTATCAGATTAGAGCTATAAAGGAGGCTAGACATCTACAACCCCACTACCACTATCAGATTAGAGACATAAAGGAGCCTAGACACCTACCACCCCACTACCACTATCAGATTAGAGCCATACAGGGGACATCTACCAATATAAGATTAGAGACATGAAGAAGTCTTCTACCACCACACTACCACTATCATATTAGAGCCATAAAGGAGACATCTACCACCACACTACCACTATCAGATTAGAGCCATAAAGGAGACTAGACATCTACCACTATCAGATTAGAGCCATAAAGGATACTAGACATCTACCACCCCACTACCACTATCAGATTAGAACCATAAAGGAGACTAGACATCTACCACCCCACTACCACTATCAGATTAGAGCCATAAAGGAGCCTAGACATCTACCACTATCAGATTAGAGCCATAAAGGAGTCATCTACCACTATCATATTAGAGCCATAAAGGAGACATCTACCACAACACTACCACTATCAGATAAGAACCATAAAGGAGAGTAGACATCTACCACTATCAGATTAGAGCCTTAAAGGAGACTAGACATCTACCTCGCCACTACCACCATCAGATTATAGACATAAATGAGACTAGACATCTACCACCCCACTACCACTATCAGATTAGAGACATAAAGGAGTCATCTACCACCCCACTACCACTATCAGAGTAGAGCCCTAAAGCAGACTAGACATCTACCACTATCAGAATAGAGCCATAAAGTAGTCATCTACCACTATCATATTAGAGCCATAAAGGAGTCATCTACCACCACACTACCACTATCAGTTTAGAGCCATAAAGGAGTCATCTACCACTATCATATTAGAGCCATAAAGGAGTAATTTACCACTATCATATTAGAGACATAATGGAGACTAGACATCTACCACCCCACTACCACTATCAGATTAGAACCATAAAGGAGACTAGACATCTACCACTCTCAGAATAGAGACATAAAGGAGCCTAGACACCTACCACCCCACTACCACTATCAGATTAGAGCCATAAAGTGGACATCTACCACTATAAGATTAGAGCCATGAAGGAGTCTTCTACCACCACACTACCACTATCATATTAGAGCCATAAAGGAGACATCTACCACCACACTACCACTATCAGATTAGAGCCATAAAGGAGACTAGACATCTACCACTATCAGATTAGAGCCATAAAGGATACTAGACATCTACCACCCCACTACCACTATCAGATTAGAACCATAAAGGAGACTAGACATCTACCACTATCGGATTAGAGCCATAAAGGAGACTAGACATCTACCACTATCAGATTAGAGCCATAAAGGAGTCATCTACCACTATCATATTAGAGCCATAAAGGAGACATCTACCACAACACTACCACTATCAGATAAGAACCATAAAGGAGAGTAGACATCTACCACTATCAGATTAGAGCCATAAAGGAGACTAGACATCTACCTCCCCACTACCACCATCAGATTATAGACATAAAGGAGACTAGACATCTACCACCCCACTGCCACTATGAGATTAGAACCATAAAGCAGACTAGACATCTACCACCCCACTACCACTATCAGTTTAGAGCCATAAAGGAGACATCTACCACCCCACTACCACTATCAGATTAGAGCCATAAAGGAAACATCTACCACCCCACTGCCACTATGAGATTAGAGCCATAAAGCAGACTAGACATCTACCTCTCCACTAGCACTATCATATTAGAGTCATAAAGGAGACATCTACCACCACACTACCACTATCAGATTAGAGCCATAAAGGAGACTAGACATCTACCACTATCAGATCAGAGCCATAATGGAGACTAGACATCTACCATCCCACTACCACTATCATATTAGAACCATAAAGGAGACTAGACATCTACCACTCTCAGATTAGAGACATAAAGGAGCCTAGACATCTACCACTATCAGATTAGAGCTATAAAGGAGGCTAGACATCTACAACCCCACTACCACTATCAGATTAGAGACATAAAGGAGCCTAGACACCTACCACCCCACTACCACTATCAGATTAGAGCCATACAGGGGACATCTACCAATATAAGATTAGAGACATGAAGAAGTCTTCTACCACCACACTACCACTATCATATTAGAGCCATAAAGGAGACATCTACCACCACACTACCACTATCAGATTAGAGCCATAAAGGAGACTAGACATCTACCACTATCAGATTAGAGCCATAAAGGATACTAGACATCTACCACCCCACTACCACTATCAGATTAGAACCATAAAGGAGACTAGACATCTACCACCCCACTACCACTATCAGATTAGAGCCATAAAGGAGCCTAGACATCTACCACTATCAGATTAGAGCCATAAAGGAGTCATCTACCACTATCATATTAGAGCCATAAAGGAGACATCTACCACAACACTACCACTATCAGATAAGAACCATAAAGGAGAGTAGACATCTACCACTATCAGATTAGAGCCTTAAAGGAGACTAGACATCTACCTCGCCACTACCACCATCAGATTATAGACATAAATGAGACTAGACATCTACCACCCCACTACCACTATCAGATTAGAGACATAAAGGAGTCATCTACCACCCCACTACCACTATCAGAGTAGAGCCCTAAAGCAGACTAGACATCTACCACTATCAGAATAGAGCCATAAAGTAGTCATCTACCACTATCATATTAGAGCCATAAAGGAGTCATCTACCACCACACTACCACTATCAGTTTAGAGCCATAAAGGAGTCATCTACCACTATCATATTAGAGCCATAAAGGAGTAATTTACCACTATCATATTAGAGACATAATGGAGACTAGACATCTACCACCCCACTACCACTATCAGATTAGAACCATAAAGGAGACTAGACATCTACCACTCTCAGAATAGAGACATAAAGGAGCCTAGACATCTACCACTATCAGATTAGAGCTATAAAGGAGGCTAGACATCTACAACCCCACTACCACTATCAGATTAGAGACATAAAGGAGCCTAGACACCTACCACTATCAGATTAGAGCCATAAAGGAGATATCTACCACTATAAGATTAGAGCCATGAAGGAGTCTTCTACCACCACACTACCACTATCAGATTAGAGCCATAAAGGAGACATCTAACACCACACTACCACTATCAGATTAGAGCCATAAAGGGGACATCTACCACTATAAGATTAGAGCCATGAAGGAGTCTTCTACCACCACACTACCACTATCATATTAGAGCCATAAAGGAGACATCTACCACCACACTACCACTATCAGATTAGAGCCATAAAGGAGACTAGACATCTACCACTATCAGATTAGAGCCATAAAGGATACTAGACATCTACCACCCCACTACCACTATCAGATTAGAACCATAAAGGAGACTAGACATCTACCACTATCGGATTAGAGCCATAAAGGAGACTAGACATCTACCACTATCAGATTAGAGCCATAAAGGATTCATCTACCACTATCATATTAGAGCCATAAAGGAGACATCTACCACAACACTACCACTATCAGATTAGAACCATAAAGGAGAGTAGACATCTACCACTATCAGATTAGAGCCATAAAGGAGACTAGACATCTACCTCCCCACTACCAAATTCAGATTATAGACATAAAGGAGACTAGAAATCTACCACCCCACTACCACTATCAGATTAGAGACATAAATGAGTCATCTACCACCCCACTACCACTATCAGATTAGAGACATAAAGGAGACTAGACATCTACCACCCCACTACCACTATCAGAGTAGAGCCCTAAAGCAGACTAGACATCTACCACTATCAGATTAGAGCCATAAAGTAGTCATCTACCACTATCAGATTAGAGCCATAAAGGAGTCATCTACCACTATCAGGGTAGAGCCATAAAGGAGACTAGACATCTACCACGATCAGATTAGTTCCATAAAGGAGACATCTACCACCCCTCTACCACTATCATATTAGAGCCATAAAGGAGTCATCTACCACCACACTACCACTATCAGATTAGAGCCATAAAGGAGTCATCTACCACTATCATATTAGAGCCATAAAGGAGTCATCTACCACTATCATATTAGAGCCTATCTATGTTTTCTGTGAATTACTATGATAAGATTTAGTTTAGTCACCAATACATCAGATAATGCTAACTATTTGTTTATGCTATTTTAACAACTAAAAAATACAAGATACAAATGTCAAGACTGTTCATTTTGAAGTGCTGAATATAACAAGGAGACATCTACCACCACACTACCACTATCAGATTAGAACCATAAAGGAGACTAGACATCTACCACTATCAGATTAGAGCCATAAAGGAGACTAGACATCTACCACTATCAGATTAGAACCATAAAGGAGACTAGACATATACCACTATCAGATTAGAGCCATAAAGGAGTCATCTACCACTATCATATTAGAGCCATAAAGGAGACATCTACCACAACACTACCACTATCAGATTAGAACCATAAAGGAGAGTAGACATCTACCACTATCAGATTAGAGCCATAAAGGAGATATCTTACACTATAAGATTAGAGCCATGAAGGAGTCTTCTACCACCACACTACCACTATCAGATTAGAGCCATAAAGGAGACATCTACCACCACACTACCACTATCAGATTAGAGCCATAAAGGGGACATCTACCACTATAAGATTAGAGCCATGAAGGAGTCTTCTACCACCACACTACCACTATCATATTAGAGCCATAAAGGAGACATCTACCACCACACTACCACTATCAGATTAGAGCCATAAAGGAGACTAGACATCTACCACTATCAGATTAGAGCCATAAAGGATACTAGACATCTACCACGCCACTACCACTATCAGATTAGAACCATAAAGGAGACTAGACATCTACCACTATCGGATTAGAGCCATAAAGGAGACTAGACATCTACCACTATCAGATTAGAGCCATAAAGGAGTCATCTACCACTATCATATTAGAGCCATAAAGGAGACATCTACCACAACACTACCACTATCAGATTAGAACCATAAAGGAGAGTAGACATCTACCACTATCAGATTAGAGCCATAAAGGAGACTAGACATCTACCTCCCCACTACCACTATCAGATTATAGACATAAAGGAGACTAGAAATCTACCACCCCGCTACCACTATCAGATTAGAGACATAAAGGAGTCATCTACCACCCCACTAACACTATCAGATTAGAACCATAAAGGAGACTAGACATCTACCACTATCGGATTAGAGCCATAAAGGAGACTAGACATCTACCACCCCACTACCACTATCAGAGTAGAGCCCTAAAGCAGACTAGACATCTACCACTATCAGATTAGAGCCATAAAGTAGTCATCTACCACTATCAGATTAGAGCCATAAAGGAGTCATCTACCACTATCAGGGTAGAGCCATAAAGGAGACTAGACATCTACCACGATCAGATTAGTTCCATAAAGGAGACATCTACCACCCCTCTACCACTATCATATTAGAGCCATAAAGGAGTAATCTACCACCACACTACCACTATCAGATTAGAGCCATAAAGGAGTCATCTACCACTATCATATTAGAGCCATAAAGGAGTCATCTACCACTATCATAATAGAGCCATAATGGAGACTAGACATCTACCACCCCACTACCACTATCAGATTAGAACCATAAAGGAGACTAGACATCTACCACTATCAGATTAGAACCATAAAGGAGACTAGACATCTACCACTATCAGATTAGAACCATAAAGGAGACTAGACATCTACAACCCCACTACCTCTATCAGAGTAGAGCCATAAAGGAGACTAGACATCTACCACTATCAGATTAGTTCCATAAAGGAGACATCTACCACCCCTCTACCACTATCAGATTAGAGCCATAAATGATACTAGACATCTACCACCACACTACCACTATCAGATTAGAACCATAAAGGAGACTAGACATCTACCACCACACTACCACAATCAGATTAGAGCCATAAAAGAGACTAGACATCTACCACTATCAGATTAGAGCCATAAAGGATACTAGACATCTACCACCCCACTACCACTATCAGATTAGAAACATAAAGGAGACTAGACATCTACCACTATCGGATTAGAGCCATAAAGGAGACTAGACATATACCACTATCAGATTAGAGCCATAAAGGAGTCATCTACCACTATCATATTAGAGCCATAAAGGAGACATCTACCACAACACTACCACTATCAGATTAGAACCATAAAGGAGAGTAGACATCTACCACTATCAGATTAGAGCCATAAAGGAGACTAGACATCTACCTCCCCACTACCACTATCAGATTATATACATAAATGAGACTAGACATCTACCACCCCACTACCACTATCAGATTAGAGACATAAAGGAGTCATCTACCACCCCACAACCACTATCAGAGTAGAGCCCTAAAGCAGACTAGACATCTACCACAGATTAGAGCCATAAAGTAGTCATCTACCACTATCAGATTAGAGCCATAAAGGAGTCATCTACCACTATCAGGGTAGAGCCATAAAGGAGACTAGACATCTACCACGATCAGATTAGTTCCATAAAGGAGACATCTACCACCCCTCTACCACTATCATATTAGAGCCATAAAGGAGTCATCTACCACCACACTACCACTATCAGATTAGAGCCATAAAGGAGTCATCTACCACTATCATATTAGAGCCATAAAGGAGTCATCTACCACTATCATTATAGAGCCATAATGGAGACTAGACATCTACCACCCCACTACCACTATCAGATTAGAACCATAAAGGAGACTAGACATCTACCACTCTCAGATTAGAGCTATAAAGGAGGCTAGACATCTACAACCCCACTACCACTATCAAATTAGAGACATAAAGGAGCCTAGACACCTACCACTATCAGATTAGAGCCATAAAGGAGATATCTACCACTATAAGATTAGAGCCATGAAGGAGTCTTCTACCACCACACTACCACTATCAGATTAGAGCCATAAAGTAGACTAGACATCTACCACTATCAGATTAGAGCCATAAAGGATACTATACATCTACCACCCCACTACCACTATCAGATTAGAACCATAAAGGAGACTAGACATCTACCACTATCGGATTAGAGCCATAAAGGAGACTAGACATCTACCACTATCAGATTAGAGCCATAAAGGAGACTGGACATCTACCTCCCCACTACCACTATCAGATTAGAGACATAAAGGAGTCATCTACCACCCCACTACCACTATCAGAGTAGAGCCCTAAAGCAGACTAGACATCTACCACAGATTAGAGCCATAAAGTAGTCATCTACCACTATCAGATTAGAGCCATAAAGGAGTCATCTACCACTATCAGGGTAGAGCCATAAAGGAGACTAGACATCTACCACGATCAGATTAGTTCCATAAAGGAGACATCTACCACCCCTCTACCACTATCATATTAGAGCCATAAAGGAGTCATCTACCACCACACTACCACTATCAGATTAGAGCCATAAAGGAGTCATCTACCACTATCATATTAGAGCCATAAAGGAGTCATCTACCTCTATCATATTAGAGCCTATCTATGTTTTCTGTGAATTACTATGATAACATTTAGTTTAGTCACCAATACATCAGATAATGCTAACTATTTGTTTATGCTATTTTAACAACTAAAAAATACAAGATACAAATGTCAAGACTGTTCTTTTTGAAGTGCTGAATATAACAAGGAGACATCTACCACCACACTACCACTATCAGATTAGAACCATAAAGGAGACTAGACATCTACCACTATCAGATTAGAGCCATAAAGGAGGCTAGACATCTACCACTATCAGATTAGAACCATAAAGGAGACTAGACATATACAACCCCACTACCACTATCAGATTAGAGACATAAAGGAGTCTAGACATCTACCACCCCACTACCACTATCAGATTAGAACCATAAAGGAGACTAGACATCTACCACTATCAGATTAGAACCATAAAGGAGACTAGACATCTACAACCCCACTACCACTATCAGATTAGAGCCATAAAGGAGACTAGACATCTACCACTATCAGATTAGAACCATAAAGGAGACTAGACATCTACAACCCCACTACCACTATCAGAGTAGAGCCATAAAGGAGACTAGACATCTACCACTATCAGATTAGTTCCATAAAGGAGACATCTACCACCCCTCTACCACTATCAGATTAGAGCCATAAAGGAGACTAGACATCTACCACCCCACTACCACTATAAGATTAGAGCCATAAAGGAGACTAGACATCTACCACTATCAGATTAGAGCCATAAAGGAGATATCTACCACCCCACTACCACTTTCAGATTAGAGACATAAAGGAGCCTAGACATCTACCATCCCACTACCACTATCAGATTAGAGTCATAAAGGAGACATCTACCACCCCACTACCACTATCCGATTAGAGCCATAAAGGAGGCTAGATATCTACCACCCCACTACCACTATCAGATTAGAGCCATAAAGGGGACATCTACCACTATCAGATTAGAGCCATAAAGTAGACTAGACATCTACCACTATCAGATTAGAGCCATAAAGGATACTAGACATCTACCACCCCACTACCACTATCAGATTAGAACCATAAAGGAGACTAGACATCTACCACTATCGGATTAGAGCCATAAAGGAGACTAGACATCTACCACTATCAGATTAGAGCCATAAAGGAGTCATCTACCACTATCATATTAGAGCCATAAAGGAGATATCTACCACAACACTACCACTATCAGATTAGAACCATAAAGGAGAGTAGACATCTACCACTATCAGATTAGAGCCATAAAGGAGACTGGACATCTACCTCCCCACTACCACTATCAGAGTAGAGCCCTAAAGCAGACTAGACATCTACCACTATCAGATTAGAGCCATAAAGTAGTCATCTACCACTATCAGATTAGAGCCATAAAGGAGTCATCTACCACTATCAGGGTAGAGCCATAAAGGAGACTAGACATCTACCACGATCAGATTAGTTCCATAAAGGAGACATCTACCACCCCTCTACCACTATCATATTAGAGCCATAAAGGAGTCATCTACCACCACACTACTACTATCAGATTAGAGCCATAAAGGAGTCATCTACCACTATCATATTAGAGCCATAAAGGAGTCATCTACCTCGATCATATTAGAGCCTATCTATGTTTTCTGTGAATTACTATGATAACATTTAGTTTAGTCACTAATACATCAGATAATGCTAACTATTTGTTTATGCTATTTTAACAACTAAAAAATACAAGATACAAATGTCAAGACTGTTCTTTTTGAAGTGCTGAATATAACAAGGAGACATCTACCACCACACTACCACTATCAGATTAGAACCATAAAGGAGACTAGACATCTACCACTATCAGATTAGAGCCATAAAGGAGGCTAGACATCTACCACTATCAGATTAGAACCATAAAGGAGACTAGACATATACAACCCCACTACCACTATCAGATTAGAGACATAAAGGAGCCTAGACATCTACAACCCCACTACCACTATCAGATTAGAGCCATAAAGGAGACTAGACATCTACCACTATCAGATTAGAACCATAAAGGAGACTAGACATCTACAACCCCACTACCACTATCAGAGTAGAGCCATAAAGGAGACTAGACATCTACCACTATCAGATTAGTTCCATAAAGGAGACATCTACCACCCCTCTACCACTATCAGATTAGAGCCATAAATTATACTAGACATCTACCACCACACTACCACTATCAGATTAGAACCATAAAGGAGACTAGACATCTACCACCACACTACCACAATCAGATTAGAGCCATAAAAGAGACTAGACATCTACCACCACACTACCACTATCAGATTAGAGCCATAAATGATACTAGACATCTACCACCACACTACCACTATCAGATTAGAGCCATAAATGATACTAGACATCTACCACCACACTACCACTATCAGATTAGAACCATAAAGGAGACTAGACATCTACCACCCCACTACCACTATCAGATTAGAACCATAAAGGAGAGTAGACATCTACCACTATCAGATTAGAGCCATAAAGGAGACTAGACATCTACCTCCCCACTACCACTATCAGATTATAGACATAAATGAGACTAGACATCTACCACCCCACTACCACTATCAGATTAGAGACATAAAGGAGTCATCTACCACCCCACTACCACTATCAGAGTAGAGCCCTAAAGCAGACTAGACATCTACCACAGATTAGAGCCATAAAGTAGTCATCTACCACTATCAGATTAGAGCCATAAAGGAGTCATCTACCACTATCAGGGTAGAGCCATAAAGGAGACTAGACATCTACCACGATCAGATTAGTTCCATAAAGGAGACATCTACCACCCCTCTACCACTATCATATTAGAGCCATAAAGGAGTCATCTACCACCACACTACCACTATCAGATTAGAGCCATAAAGGAGTCATCTACCACTATCATATTAGAGCCATAAAGGAGTCATCTACCACTATCATATTAGAGCCATAATGGAGACTAGACATCTACCACCCCACTACCACTATCAGATTAGAACCATAAAGGAGACTAGACATCTACCACTATCAGATTAGAACCATAAAGGAGACTAGACATCTACAACCCCACTACCACTATCAGATTAGAACCATAAAGGAGACTAGACATCTACCACTATCAGATTAGAACCATAAAGGAGACTAGACATCTACAACCCCACTACCTCTATCAGAGTAGAGCCATAAAGGAGACTAGACATCTACCACTATCAGATTAGTTCCATAAAGGAGACATCTACCACCCCTCTACCACTATCAGATTAGAGCCATAAATGATACTAGACATCTACCACCACACTACCACTATCAGATTAGAACCATAAAGGAGACTAGACATCTACCACCACACTACCACAATCAGATTAGAGCCATAAAAGAGACTAGACATCTACCACTATCAGATTAGAGCCATAAAGGATACTAGACATCTACCACCCCACTACCACTATCAGATTAGAAACATAAAGGAGACTAGACATCTACCACTATCGGATTAGAGCCATAAAGGAGACTAGACATATACCACTATCAGATTAGAGCCATAAAGGAGTCATCTACCACTATCATATTAGAGCCATAAAGGAGACATCTACCACAACACTACCACTATCAGATTAGAACCACAAAGGAGAGTAGACATCTACCACTATCAGATTAGAGCCATAAAGGAGACTAGACATCTACCTCCCCACTACCACTATCAGATTATAGACATAAATGAGACTAGACATCTACCACCCCACTACCACTATCAGATTAGAGACATAAAGGAGTCATCTACCACCCCACAACCACTATCAGAGTAGAGCCCTAAAGCAGACTAGACATCTACCACAGATTAGAGCCATAAAGTAGTCATCTACCACTATCAGATTAGAGCCATAAAGGAGTCATCTACCACTATCAGGGTAGAGCCATAAAGGAGACTAGACATCTACCACGATCAGATTAGTTCCATAAAGGAGACATCTACCACCCCTCTACCACTATCATATTAGAGCCATAAAGGAGTCATCTACCACCACACTACCACTATCAGATTAGAGCCATAAAGGAGTCATCTACCACTATCATATTAGAGCCATAAAGGAGTCATCTACCACTATCATTATAGAGCCATAATGGAGACTAGACATCTACCACCCCACTACCACTATCAGATTAGAACCATAAAGGAGACTAGACATCTACCACTCTCAGATTAGAGCTATAAAGGAGGCTAGACATCTACAACCCCACTACCACTATCAAATTAGAGACATAAAGGAGCCTAGACACCTACCACTATCAGATTAGAGCCATAAAGGAGATATCTACCACTATAAGATTAGAGCCATGAAGGAGTCTTCTACCACCACACTACCACTATCAGATTAGAGCCATAAAGTAGACTAGACATCTACCACTATCAGATTAGAGCCATGAAGGATACTAGACATCTACCACCCCACTACCACTATCAGATTAGAACCATAAAGGAGACTAGACATCTACCAATATCGGATTAGAGCCATAAAGGAGACTAGACATCTACCACTATCAGATTAGAGCCATAAAGGGGACATCTACCACTATAAAATTAGAGCCATGAAGGAGTCTTCTACCACCACACTACCACTATCAGATTAGAGCCATAAAGTAGACTAGACATCTACCACTATCAGATTAGAGCCATAAAGGATACTAGACATCTACCACCCCACTACCACTATCAGATTAGAACCATAAAGGAGACTAGACATCTACCACTATCGGATTAGAGCCATAAAGGAGACTAGACATCTACCACTATCAGATTAGAGCCATAAAGGAGACTGGACATCTACCTCCCCACTACCACTATCAGATTAGAGACATAAAGGAGTCATCTACCACCCCACTACCACTATCAGAGTAGAGCACTAAAGCAGACTAGACATCTACCACTATCAGATTACAGCCATAAAGGAGTCATCTACCACTATCAGGGTAGAGCCATAAAGGAGACTAGACATCTACCACGATCAGATTAGTTCCATAAAGGAGACATCTACCACCCCTCTACCACTATCATATTAGAGCCATAAAGGAGTCATCTACCACCACACTACCACTATCAGATTAGAGCCATAAAGGAGTCATCTACCACTATCATATTAGAGCCATAAAGGAGTCATCTACCTCTATCATATTAGAGCCTATCTATGTTTTCTGTGAATTACTATGATAACATTTAGTTTAGTCACCAATACATCAGATAATGCTAACTATTTGTTTATGCTATTTTAACAACTAAAAAATACAAGATACAAATGTCAAGACTGTTCTTTTTGAAGTGCTGAATATAACAAGGAGACATCTACCACCACACTACCACTATCAGATTAGAACCATAAAGGAGACTAGACATCTACCACTATCAGATTAGAGCCATAAAGGAGGCTAGACATCTACCACTATCAGATTAGAACCATAAAGGAGACTAGACATATACAACCCCACTACCACTATCAGATTAGAGACATAAAGGAGTCTAGACATCTACCACCCCACTACCACTATAAGATTAGAACCATAAAGGAGACTAGACATCTACCACTATCAGATTAGAACCATAAAGGAGACTAGACATCTACAACCCCACTACCACTATCAGATTAGAGCCATAAAGGAGACTAGACATCTACCACTATCAGATTAGAACCATAAAGGAGACTAGACATCTACAACCCCACTACCACTATCAGAGTAGAGCCATAAAGGAGACTAGACATCTACCACTATCAGATTAGTTCCATAAAGGAGACATCTACCACCCCTCTACCACTATCAGATTAGAGCCATAAAGGAGACTAGACATCTACCACCCCACTACCACTATAAGATTAGAGCCATAAAGGAGACTAGACATCTACCACTATCAGATTAGAGCCATAAAGGAGATATCTACCACCCCACTACCACTTTCAGATTAGAGACATAAAGGAGCCTAGACATCTACCACCCCACTACCACTATCAGATTAGAGTCATAAAGGAGACATCTACCACCCCACTACCACTATCCGATTAGAGCCATAAAGGAGGCTAGATATCTACCACCCCACTACCACTATCAGATTAGAGCCATAAAGGGGACATCTACCACTATCAGATTAGAGCCATAAAGTAGACTAGACATCTACCACTATCAGATTAGAGCCATAAAGGATACTAGACATCTACCACCCCACTACCACTATCAGATTAGAACCATAAAGGAGACTAGACATCTACCACTATCGGATTAGAGCCATAAAGGAGACTAGACATCTACCACTATCAGATTAGAGCCATAAAGGGGACATCTACCACTATAAGATTAGAGCCATGAAGGAGTCTTCTACCACCACACTACCACTATCAGATTAGAGCCATAAAGTAGACTAGACATCTACCACTATCAGATTAGAGCCATAAAGGATACTAGACATCTACCACCCCACTACCACTATCAGATTAGAACCATAAAGGAGACTAGACATCTACCACTATCGGATTAGAGCCATAAAGGAGACTAGACATCTACCACTATCAGATTAGAGCCATAAAGGAGTCATCTACCACTATCATATTAGAGCCATGAAGGAGACATCTACCACAACACTACCACTATCAGATTAGAACCATAAAGGAGAGTAGACATCTACCACTATCAGATTAGAGCCATAAAGGAGACTGGACATCTACCTCCCCACTACCACTATCAGAGTAGAGCCCTACAGCAGACTAGACATCTACCACTATCAGATTAGAGCCATAAAGTAGTCATCTACCACTATCAGATTAGAGCCATAAAGGAGTCATCTACCACTATCAGGGTAGAGCCATAAAGGAGACTAGACATCTACCACGATCAGATTAGTTCCATAAAGGAGACATCTACCACCCCTCTACCACTATCATATTAGAGCCATAAAGGAGTCATCTACCACCACACTACTACTATCAGATTAGAGCCATAAAGGAGTCATCTACCACTATCATATTAGAGCCATAAAGGAGTCATCTACCTCGATCATATTAGAGCCTATCTATGTTTTCTGTGAATTACTATGATAACATTTAGTTTAGTCACCAATACATCAGATAATGCTAACTATTTGTTTATGCTATTTTAACAACTAAAAAATACAAGATACAAATGTCAAGACTGTTCTTTTTGAAGTGCTGAATATAACAAGGAGACATCTACCACCACACTACCACTATCAGATTAGAACCATAAAGGAGACTAGACATCTACCACTATCAGATTAGAGCCATAAAGGAGGCTAGACATCTACCACTATCAGATTAGAACCATAAAGGAGACTAGACATATACAACCCCACTACCACTATCAGATTAGAGACATAAAGGAGCCTAGACATCTACCACCCCACTACCACTATCAGATTAGAACCATAAAGGAGACTAGACATCTACCACTATCAGATTAGAACCATAAAGGAGACTAGACATCTACAACCCCACTACCACTATCAGATTAGAGCCATAAAGGAGACTAGACATCTACCACTATCAGATTAGAACCATAAAGGAGACTAGACATCTACAACCCCACTACCACTATCAGAGTAGAGCCATAAAGGAGACTAGACATCTACCACTATCAGATTAGTTCCATAAAGGAGACATCTACCACCCCTCTACCACTATCAGATTAGAGCCATAAATTATACTAGACATCTACCACCACACTACCACTATCAGATTAGAACCATAAAGGAGACTAGACATCTACCACCACACTACCACAATCAGATTAGAGCCATAAAAGAGACTAGACATCTACCACCACACTACCACTATCAGATTAGAGCCATGAATGATACTAGACATCTACCACCACACTACCACTATCAGATTAGAGCCATAAATGATACTAGACATCTACCACCACACTACCACTATCAGATTAGAACCATAAAGGAGACTAGACATCTACCACCCCACTACCACTATCAGATTAGAACCATAAAGGAGACTAGACATCTACCACCCCACTACCACTATAAGATTAGAGCCATAAAGGAGACTAGACATCTACCACTATCAGATTAGAGCCGTAAAGGAGATATCTACCACCCCACTACCACTTTCAGATTAGAGACATAAAGGAGCCTAGACATCTACCACCCCACTACCACTATCAAATTAGAGTCATAAAGGAGACATCTACCACCCCACTACCACTATCCGATTAGAGCCATAAAGGAGGCTAGATATCTACCACCCCACTACCACTATCAGATTAGAGCCATAAAGGAGACTGGACATCTACCTCCCCACTACCACTATCAGATTAGAGACATAAAGGAGTCATCTACCACCCCACTACCACTATCAGAGTAGAGTCCTAAAGCAGACTAGACATCTACCACTATCAGATTAGAGCCATAAAGGAGTCATCTACCACTATCAGGGTAGAGCCATAAAGGAGACTAGACATCTACCACGATCAGATTAGTTCCATAAAGGAGACATCTACCACCCCTCTACCACTATCATATTAGAGCCATAAAGGAGTCATCTACCACCACACTACCAGTATCAGATTAGAACCACAAAGGAGACTAGACATCTACCACTATCAGATTAGAGCCATAAAGGAGGCTAGACATCTACCACTATCAGATTAGAACCATAAAGGAGACTAGACATATACAACCCCACTACCACTATCAGATTAGAGACATAAAGGAGCCTAGACATCTACCACCCCACTACCACTATCAGATTAGAACCATAAAGGAGACTAGACATCTACCACTATCAGATTAGAACCATAAAGGAGACTAGACATCTACAACCCCACTACCACTATCAGATTAGAGCCATAAAGGAGACTAGACATCTACCACTATCAGATTAGAACCATAAAGGAGACTAGACATCTACAACCCCACTACCACTATCAGAGTAGAGCCATAAAGGAGACTAGACATCTACCACTATCAGATTAGTTCCATAAAGGAGACATCTACCACCCCTCTACCACTATCAGATTAGAGCCATAAAGGAGACTAGACATCTACCACCCCACTACCACTATAAGATTAGAGCCATAAAGGAGACTAGACATCTACCACTATCAGATTAGAGCCGTAAAGGAGATATCTACCACCCCACTACCACTTTCAGATTAGAGACATAAAGGAGCCTAGACATCTACCACCCCACTACCACTATCAGATTAGAGTCATAAAGGAGACATCTACCACCCCACTACCACTATCCGATTAGAGCCATAAAGGAGGCTAGATATCTACCACCCCACTACCACTATCAGATTAGAGCCATAAAGGGGACATCTACCACTATCAGATTAGAGCCATAAAGTAGACTAGACATCTACCACTATCAGATTAGAGCCATAAAGGATACTAGACATCTACCACCCCACTACCACTATCAGATTAGAACCATAAAGGAGACTAGACATCTACCACTATCGGATTAGAGCCATAAAGGAGACTAGACATCTACCACTATAAGATTAGAGCCATGAAGGAGTCTTCTACCACCACACTACCACTATCAGATTAGAGCCATAAAGTAGACTAGACATCTACCACTATCAGATTAGAGCCATAAAGGATACTAGACGTCTACCACCCCACTACCACTATCAGATTAGAACCATAAAGGAGACTAGACATCTACCACTATCGGATTAGAGCCATAAAGGAGACTAGACATCTACCACTATCAGATTAGAGCCATAAAGGAGTCATCTACCACTATCATATTAGAGCCATAAAGGAGACATCTACCACAACACTACCACTATCAGATTAGAACCATAAAGGAGAGTAGACATCTACCACTATCAGATTAGAGCCATAAAGGAGACTGGACATCTACCTCCCCACTACCACTATCAGAGTAGAGCCCTAAAGCAGACTAGACATCTACCACTATCAGATTAGAGCCATAAAGTAGTCATCTACCACTATCAGATTAGAGCCATAAAGGAGTCATCTACCACTATCAGGGTAGAGCCATAAAGGAGACTAGACATCTACCACGATCAGATTAGTTCCATAAAGGAGACATCTACCACCCCTCTACCACTATCATATTAGAGCCATAAAGGAGTCATCTACCACCACACTACCACTATCAGATTAGAACCATAAAGGAGACTAGACATCTACCACTATCAGATTAGAGCCATAAAGGAGTCATCTACCACCACACTACCACTATCAGATTAGAACCATAAAGGAGACTAGACATCTACCACTATCAGATTAGAGCCATAAAGGAGATATCTACCACCCCACTACCACTATCAGATTAGAGCCATAAATGAGACTAGACATCTACCACTATCAGATTAGTTCCATAAAGGAGTCATCTACCACTATCATATTAGAGCCTATCTATGTTTTCTGTGAATTACTATGATAACATTTAGTTTAGTCACCAATACATCAGATAATGCTAACTATTTGTTTATGCTATTTTAACAACTAAAAAATACAAGATACAAATGTCAAGACTGTTCTTTTTGAAGTGCTGAATATAACAAGGAGACATCTACCACCACACGACCACTATCAGATTAGAACCATAAAGGAGACTAGACATCTACCACTATCAGATTAGAGCCATAAAGGAGGCTAGACATCTACCACTATCAGATTAGAACCATAAAGGAGACTAGACATATACAACCCCACTACCACTATCAGATTAGAGACATAAAGGAGCCTAGACATCTACCACCCCACTACCACTATCAGATTAGAACCATAAAGGAGACTAGACATCTACCACTATCAGATTAGAACCATAAAGGAGACTAGACATCTACAACCCCACTACCACTATCAGATTAGAGCCATAAAGGAGACTAGACATCTACCACTATCAGATTAGAACCATAAAGGAGACTAGACATCTACAACCCCACTACCACTATCAGAGTAGAGCCATAAAGGAGACTAGACATCTACCACTATCAGATTAGTTCCATAAAGGAGACATCTACCACCCCTCTACCACTATCAGATTAGAGCCATAAATTAGACTAGACATCTACCACCACACTACCACTATCAGATTAGAACCATAAAGGAGACTAGACATCTACCTCCCCACTACCACTATCAGATTAGAGCCATAAAGGGGACATCTTCCACCTCACTACCACTATCATATTAGAGGCATAAATGAGTCATCTACCACCCCACTACCACTATCAGATTAGAACCATAAAGAGGACATCTACCACTATCAGATTAGAGCCATAAAGGAGACTAGACATCTACCACCCCACTACCACTATAAGATTAGAGCCATAAAGGAGACTAGACATCTACCACTATCAGATTAGAGCCATAAAGGAGATATCTACCACCCCACTACCACTATCAGATTAGAGACATAAAGGAGCCTAGACATCTACCACCCCACTACCACTATCAGATTAGAGCCATAAAGGAGACATCTACCACCCCACTACCACTATCAGATTAGAGCCATAAAGGAGGCTAGATATCTACCACCCCACTACCACTATCAGATTAGAGCCATAAAGGGGACATCTACCACTATCAGATTAGAGCCATAAAGGAGACTAGACATCTACCACTATCAGAATAGAGCCATAAAGGAGACATCTACCACCCCACTACCACTATCAGATTAGAGCCATAAAGGAGACTAGACATCTACCACCCCACTACCACTATCAGATTAGAACCATAAAGGAGACTAGACATCTACCACCCCACTACCACTATCAGATTAGAGACATAAAGGAGACTAGACATCTACCTCCCCACTAACACTATCAGATTAGAGCCATAAAGAAGACATATACCACCCCACTACCACTATCAGATTCGAGCCATACATGAGTCATCTACCACCCCACTACCACTACCAGATTAGAGCCATCAAGGAGACATCTACCACTATCAGATTAGATACATAAAGGAGACTAGACATCTACCACCCCACTACCACTATCGGATTAGAGGCATAAAGGAGAAACCTACCACCCCACTACCACTATCAGCTTAGAGCCATCAAGGAGACATCTACCACTATCAGATTACAGACATAAAGGAGACTTGACATCTACCACCCCACTACCACTATCAGATTAGAGCCATAAAGGAGACTAGACATCTACCACTATCAGATTAGAACCATAAAGGAGACTAGACATCTACCTCCCCACTACCACTATCAGATTAGTGCCATAAAGGAGACTAGACATCTACCACCCCACTACCACTATCAGATTAGAGACATAAATGAGTCATCTACCACCCCACAACCACTATCAGATTAGAGACATAAAGAAGACATCTACCACCCCAATATATTGTATAATACAGTATATTGCCCCATTCAGCAGCCAACTTGAATTCCCGGTAAAAACACACATTTTCAACAGCGCATAGATAACAATAACCTAGAAAATGACATAGGTTGTCACTCAAATAATGAAGCCATTTTAGTATTTGAATCCTGAAGGTGCCACAGATGTGCAAGATCAGGGACAGGCTGTCTGGCACACAAAGCTGGGCTCAGTTTGACCAGGCTACTAATATTACTGGGGTTGTTCAGCATGCAAAATGACTTGTCGATCAATGACTGTCAACACAGTTACATGCAGTTAGACACTGAAGGAGAGAGGGCTGAAGGAGAGAGGGTTGAAGGAGAGAGGGCTGAAGGAGAGAGGGCTGACTGAGAGAGGGCTGATGGAGAGAGGGCTGAAGGAGAGAGGGCTGAAGGAGAGAGGGCTGAAGGAGAGAGGGCTGACAGAGAGAGGGCTGACGGAGAGAGGGCTGACGGAGAGCTCTCAATGCATCAGTTGATGAGAGGAAGGTATAAAGAATGTAAAATTAATGGAGATTCATAACGTTTGAATAGATTTTTCAGACCGATGCATGCTACATTTAGATGGGTTATGGGTCCGCAGACCGATGCACTTTTAACTTAAACATTTGAATAGGGAAAACGATGCGTATCGGTGATTCGTTATCCATCCATCTATGAGCTGTG